>NC_138204.1:170020071-170160071 GCF_964194415.1 Vipera berus
GAAATTGACTAAATTTGTTGTCCTGTTGGAAATATTTTTCCTTGGTGACATTGTTAGCCTATATAAATTGAGTCTTATTCAAATTTCAGTCCAATTGAAGCTTTAGATCATGTTTAGAAATAATATTATGTCCTTTAGGAATGGAAAAAAAATAAAATACCTGACTCTGTCCTTGCCTTAACTCTAGGGGCATTTTGCAAAGGAAAGTGAAACTTTGCAAAGAGAACATTTTATTTTCCAGAATTGCAAAACGGCCCTTTGATTGTCAATTGATCTGTAGTGTATGAAGAAATACACTAGATAGAAGTAATGGTATAGTCCTGTCCAAGCAGCTAGGAGCTTCCCATGAAATCATTTCTATTACCCAAGGCACTCTGCTCGCTCACTGTGGCAACAAATATTCTGTTTTCATACCAAGTTATTTCTAATTGTCACCAATTATGATTCATTTGCTTTTATGTGTCTTGCCTGTCACAATATTAACATTGCTAAGGCTTCCCCTTTGCGGGCTATGAAAATCTGTTGTGACATCTAAATAACGAAAGATTCAATCAAGGGATGTATTAATTGTTAATTTTGTTATAAATAGAGGGGATGTCTTGGCATATAAAGAACAGCTCTTTCTTCTTTCTGAAGGACAGTGTTTAAATGAGTAAGAATAAAAGATAGGTGAATTTGCCATATCAAAATTACAGCTCAATTCCAGCCCGCATTAGACACTTTTCTTCTCCAACTATTTATCTTTACTATCTAGCTAGAGCTATTATCTAATAAAGCCCCGCCTGATCTCACCTGGTCTTACTCTTAAATAGCAAGGAGTTTTATGGCACCTTAAAGACCAATAAATTTATTATGGCACAATCCTTAAAGTGCCACTAGGCTCTTGGTTGATTTTGCTGCAAAATATTAATATGGCAGTCCCATTGGGGATATCCTACTGCTATTTGACAGAGTTGGGAAGGAATTGTATTGTGGTTCTAGATTGTCTGGTTGAATATTTTCATATTTGTTTTTCCAACATTACAATTAGGTGTGGTTTAAGTAGATTTGTTCTTTTCAGAATTGGAGCAGCTTATCCTTTTAGTCTAGACCAAGGGTGTCAAACTCAATTTCACTGAGGGCCGCATCAGCATTGCAGTTGCCCTCAAGGGGCCGGGTGGGTGTGGCCAGGGTGGGCGTGGCCTCCTGGGTGGGCGTGGCTGGAGTGCGTATGGCCTACTGGGTGGGCGTGGCCAGCTCTACATCGTTCGCATCAAGGGTGCCTATGGGGGCCTGGGCAGGAGTGGGACAGATCTGAGGGTCTCTGGCGGAAGGAGGGTCTCTGGGCCAGGGCCAAGGCAGTGGGGGCCGTTCCCTCACTGTTTCCAGGATGGCTTCGCGGGCCACATGGAACCACTTCGCGGGCCGGATGCGGCCCCCGGGCCTTGTGTTTGACATGTCTGGTCTAGACATTCAGTGCATAACTGCAGGAGCTTACATATTCCTCTTCAGAAGTTCTGAGGAGGCTTGTACATCTGACAATCAATTAACAGCTGTATCCCAGTTTGGCTATTGTAATACTTATTCCTCCAATTTTCCGTTATAAACCAAGATGGTAGCAAATAGTTGGCATTTTCTGCATCTTTCTGCTGCCATCTAGAAGTTTTCCAGTTTTAGAACTATCCTTCCTCAAAATTGTTGGGTGTCGAAGCAGTGTTTTCTGTCTTACATTTTCCCTGAGTATTCCCAATTAAGGTGGCTGTAACCTGCTTGAATCCTGTCATGCATGTCTTCCATTTCCCTTTGTCTCCTCTCTGCTGTGATGTGATGATCCGTTTCATGATTGTGGCTTGCTTTAGCTTGGATGACCCACTGGGAAGGACTATGTATTAGCTACCCAATGTATTCATACGGAATCTCTTATCCTTTTTTTCTCCTTTTTCAGTAAGCCGAGACCCCAATCAGAGTAAATACTCTGATGAGCCACCTTGGAAAACTCAAATCTCACTGGGAAGTTTGAATGTCTTTCATAATCTATTTAAACAGCTTTTTAGAGCATCGCCAAAAATTGGCAACTAATTAGAAACGAAAGTCAAGTCAGGCATTTTCTCCTAGAAATTTGCTCTTCAAATGAAAAAGTTGAATAAGACCAAGATATTTTTTTCCCCTCACCCTGAATGGAAAACTTAAAACAATATAAATAGTATCTTTGCATTTTCTGTCGCTGTTTATTATATTGCTAATTTGCATAACTAGATACTCAACACTCTTGTATGTTTTGCAAGCTGTCATGACATAAGAAGCAAGTAATACGCTGTGTTTTGCTTGCTAACATATTTTTGACATATTTTTGCTTTTGATTATAAGATTGCATTTTTCCCAGCTACCATCTGTCTCAACTCAGTGGCACAAACACAGTAGGGTGTAATAATTTTAACATACTTGAACTTGATGAAAAACATGCTATTTACAGTTTTAACCAATATGTTACAGTTTCACACATGAAGACTGAAATAAATGCCTGTACTTTTTTTGTTTTATCAAAGAGGTATCTGTCATGAAGAATGAATATTCAATCCAAATTGGCAGAGATGATTACTACTTTAATAGAATTAAAATTGACTTGGGGCTTATTATAAATAGAATCTGGCACTGGACTGATTGTGTAAGTACAGTTGCTTATGTTTATCCTTTTGTCAGCAGAAATAAGATTCTTTATTAAATATGGCCTTTTCTTTTCTTTTCGTACTTGGCAACATATGCATAAAAATCTCCAGGCTGGAGAGAGAAATATGACACATTTTTCCTTGAAATCCCTGGCAAGCAAAGACTTTTTAAAAAGTGTTCTTCCAGCCTTTCCATCTGTGGAGACTCGGAAAGTAACACTTGGCAAACTAGACATCTCACTTGAAATCTGCCCTGGCAGGAAAAGACAAGCAATTCCAGCCCTTTGTGATATTCCTTTGCTCTAATCATTGCACAAGTGTTCAGCGGTATATCACAAGTCTAATATGGAAATTGGGTTGGGAATGAATGTTCATATGAGCACATTTCTGGACAAAAGAAAAATGAGAAGGTCCTGATGGTATAGTCTCCCTTTGCTCCTACTTGGGACCAACAGGTTAATTCAGTTCTCAACAACCTTTCTCTGTTAAAGCTGAATGATCTCCTAAAGGAAATAACAGGTTGGGCTGTTTACTGAAGAACTTTTGCTGGTCATGTCCTCTACTGCCATCTCTGTCAGCACTGAAGACAAGGGACTTGCAAGCAGAGAAACCTATATCAGTGCTGTGGCTGGAATTTAACAAGGTTACCACCTGTAGATGAAAAGATGAGGGATCCCTCCCATAATAACATATCGTTCCAATAGCGTTTGAGACTTAAATGTACAGATTTAGAAAAAGGACAGGAGTAAGGGTGAGATTCTGAGCACATTTACTGGGAGTAAACCCAGCAAACTCAACAGGCTTTCCATTTCTGAGATATACACTTGACATTGCCAATATGCAGGGAGATAAGATTTAGGGCAGGGGTGTCAAACTCAATTTCATTGAGGGCCGCATCAGCATTGCGGTTGCCCTCAGGGGGCCGGGTGGGTGTGGCCTGGGTGGGCGTGGCCTACTGGGTGGGCATGGCTGGAGTGTGTATGGCCTACTGGGTGGGCGTGGCCAGCTCTACATCGTTCGCATCAAGAGTGCCTATGGAGGCCTGGGCAGGAGTGGGACAGATCTGAGGGTCTCTGGCAGAAGGAGGGTCTCTAGGCCATGGCGAAGGCAGTGGGGGCCGTTCCCTCACTGTTTCCAGGATGGCTTCGCAGGCCACATGAAACCACTTCGTGGGCCGCATCCGTCCCCCGGGCCTTGTGTTTGACATGTCTGATTTAGGGGTTGAATGCTTGCAAGCCAAATCACTCACTCGCTAACTCTACAGTAATTCCTTGTATTTCTCAAAAAGAAAAAAAGATTGTTACATAGGATAAAAGAATATACAGTTAACATATATCTAAAATATTAAGGTATCAATTGAAGTACATCAATTAGAATACATTTATATGCATGTGTGTGATATGACACTGATTATGAAAATTATGAGACACAATTCATTTGCAAAGGGGAACTTTTTTAAATAAATGAAATAATCTGAGACAAAAGAAAAGATACATATTATGTAATGGTAAACTGAATTTATTTCTTCTTGGAAAACCATTCCAGTAATCTCCAGGTTCAGATTGCAGAGTAAACATTAATAACAATAACATACAGGTTAGTTCAACTGATTCAAAAATTTGGCCATGTGACATCATTAAGGAAAAGTCTTGAACACTCAAAAGCTTCAAATGGTATCCAGGAAAAAAAGTTTCTTTGACAATCTACATAAACAACTATTGCATATATGGTAATGCTATCTGTCATATCGCAAGGCTTACAAATATATACAGGCCATATTCAGCTGGGAGTCCTGCTTGGAGAGTCTTCTTCTTGTTGTTTTTGTTCTTCTTTAGCACTAAAAATATTCTTGAATTCATCCATTTGAATACCAAAAGATTGTAGACATAAGCTTGAACAAAAGGAAGGCCAAAAGGTTTGTACTGTATCACTGCTTATTTCTTTTTTTCCTTAAGCCATATTTCCCTTTTATATGTTGTTGGTATTATAATTATTCTCTTAGTCCTGCTTGAATAGGGCCCAAGTCCACTTGTCTTTATAAGACCATTTTAGTATCAGACAACATAATACATGTGCAACACTTTATATACAGGAAGTCTCTCCGGTGCTCAAAGGTTCAAACACATGAACATCCAACAGTTTCCATAATACAGGTTTTATGGTACAATACAATGTTTCTGAATAATATATATTAACAATGAGAGTCTCGTGCAAAGAGTAGAACATGTTCCCTTTTTTTGTCCTGCAAAGATTCCTCTTCTGAAGAACTGGGCCTTGCACTAACTGCTATGTTGGGTCATCGTATGATTCTGTGAAAAAAGAAGAAAAAAAGGAAAAGCACTATGCTGAAATATACCAGCAATGCTATAGAGAGATTGCATAATATAAGATAGTAAAAACCATTGTAAATGGTATGTATTGTGCAAAATACCAAGCAAGTTTTATAAAAAATGAATATATGTCTCTGAACATACTCTAGGCCTAAATATTTGGCTAAATATCCATATACAAATTTAACCTGTAATGTCACATTTAACATGTATTAAAGAATATGGAACTGGCTAAATTATACATTAGAAAATACATGCAGATCTTGCTTATATGGTGCTGATGATGTAGCCTCCGGCTTTTCTAACATGGGACTGTCACAGATCCATTGTAAAAGACTGGCTGATGATAAATTTCAATATAATTTCAGAATACAGTTTGTCATGTATGTGACACCTTATGTAGTAGATAGAACTGTACTCAGAAAGATGGATGAAAGTCGAGAAAGAGTTCCAAAGAAGAGCAAAATTGGGTGTGGCCCCACTGACACGAGAGCTCTTTAATATAGCTACTGTTTTAATCCCTAAGTGCTGCCCAGAGTCATTGTCATGGATTGGGCAGCTGTATAAACCAGGGAAATAAAGAAATAAATAATTATATTTCTAAAAGCAGCCAATTATCCATGACCACATTCCTAGGTTCATTTAATAGGAATTACATCCCATCATGGGAGAAAATTCTAAGCAAATACTAAACCTCATAATGTATTAGGCAATGCAAGGTTATTGGCCAGTAGTTTACGAGAAAAAATATTCAATACAGTTAAAAATGAAACACTGCATCATACTATTTTCTACATTAATTCATTTCAAAATGATAGTGAAAAAGCAGTGATAGAATAAGGCCTGAAAAACACAATTATATTTAATACATGCCGATTTTAAATTCAGTTTAATTTAGAAATTAGAAAATCAAATCTGATCGAACTAACTATTGAAATATAATATAGACCAGACATGTCAAACTCGTGACATCACATGATGTCGCATGGCGTATTGGAGCTTTTTTGCCACTGACGGCAATGGGGTGGGTGTGGTTTCTTCATGATGCATCTGGCCCGCGGGCCAGCAGTTTGACACCCCTGATATAGATTATTTAAAGTTAATACGCAAACTGTGATACAGCATCATGGATAACATGATACATACAATATTGCCTTTGCAATTGTGTAATAAAGCACAACTATATGCAAAAGACATTTTTTCAGGTGTTTGTTTACAAGCAAATTGTGTGCCTGTGTGCAGGGGATATCATCCATGTAATAATACTCATACAGTGGGTTTTTGTGATAAGTATATTGTTTGATTACAATTCTATACAATCAGATTGATTTAAATACAGAAATATCCCAGGTCTGATACATAAGATCAAGCTAGAACTTTACAATACGTATATTTCAATGTGCCCGGTATCTAGAAGATGTACTTCAAAAGTATGTATCAGCAATTTAAAGCTTCTGCTTCGATGTGATATCGAGATTATCATATGCTGCACACCAAGTGCAAAATTACAGATGAATCTTCCTCAAATATGGTTTTTAAAAAGACAAATAAGGAGCATGACTGAAGTGAATGGCTCAACTGTATAAGTGCCACATAAATAACATGCTCCAGTCCTGTATGACTGGACTGGCATATGACATACGCATGGCAAAATGTGTGTCTATAGGAGTTTTCATGTATAGGTAATCCTGACTTACCAACAGTAACTGGGACTGGTAACTCCCTTGCTAAGCAATGTGGTCATAAGGTGTGATGCCACCTAACTGCACTGACTCACAACTGTGGTTCAGGCAATCCCAGTTGAAGTTGTTAGATGAATTCTGCAGTTACAGCATCCCAAGGTCTTGTGATTCCCCATTTGCAACCTTTTGCTGGCTTCCGTATGAACTTTGATTGTTGGAAGCCAGCAGTAAAGGTCCTAAATAGTGATCATGTAACCTCGGGATGCTGCAACATCATAATTGTGATCCAGTTGTCAAATGGTAATCAAATTACTGTGGTGTGTGAGTATGTGTATGTATATATACGGATGACATCAAGACTGCAGATACTTTTATGGTTCTATTTTCCAATTGTTTGTTAAAATATCCAAATTCTAGTAATATCTGAAAGGGGGTAAGCAAATGAGCAAGGAAAGGAAAGTATTTGATGCATTGTCTTTTAGAGTGGGTTAGGGTACAAAAAATTTGAAACCTGGCAATATTTTAAGCTGATCATTATTTTTACAACTGTTTAAAGCCAGAGGGTGTTCTTCTTCATTGCATGACCCAAACCAATCAGGGATCCCTTTTTAGGTGTGATCAGACCATAGCAGCACCAAAGGACTTTATAACAACCTATTGATTTGCTTAGTGGTAATTTCAGTGATTGTTAAACAAATTCTATTTTTCACTGTCTTCAAACTGAATGAATATAATGTGGGATATTTCTCTATCAGCCTGGTAATAGGTTCTGTGCTTCCTGTTTTAACGTATTGATGTCGGTAATTTGCATCCCCAATATTAAAAAATCTGATGTAGTTCTAGTTAACTAGGAACAAGCAGCAACAGAACACAGATGGGTAAAGATTTAAGCCCAATGTCTTCATTTGCACAGTATTCTCTTTCAAGGAAGGAAAAATTCTGATGTATATCCAAGTGCAACCCCCTACTCTCTCATGACTCAATTAAAGTGCATGTTGGATTGTTTCAGCAAGAGGGAATGGAAAGAAAATGGAACCTTCAAGCAGCAAGTGGAATGGATCAGTTTAACACTCTTTCCGGGGCAATTAAATGATTTTCAGCAAAGGAGCAGCTTAAAACAACTACATACCTTTTCAGATTCCTTTTACCTGAAACAGCTATCTATAAATCGGCTGTACTGTCTAAATAAAAGACACACGAGCTTTACTGCTGCAAGAGCGTGGCTAATACTTAAATTATCCCAGTGGACAATATCCATTCTTCAGAAAGTCTGTAGCTGCTATCTAGAGCTCTACCCGAGGCTCAACTTCCAGCACAGAACAACTCTGTACCCATGAGGCTCTTTTCTTCTATCATAATCAACAGTAGGAGAGAACTGTAATGCTGGATCATTGCCTATGTGTTTTAATGAGTCCTCTTACCTCCATTTTTAAAAATCCTGGATTCACATGTGGCCAGTTTAAGGATTAGAAAAGCCACATAGCACTATGTGACACAATTGAAAGTAGCATTTCATGTGTGCTCAGGACTCAAACCTCAATAATTTTTTTAATTAAAGAAAAAACACACAAAGGCACTAATGTGGTAGATGCAAAATAAACTATGGAATTATTCTTCACTAAGCTCTGTTTTGGGGTCCCATAGCTGATATAGCCTATTGCACAAAAACATTCTCAGGAGCTAAGAGATGCCCTGATTCAAATTCAAGGCAGAATGATGGAGAAAAATCACTGAGCAATGCAAAACGTAAAGATGAATATGGATCCAGAAAATGCACGAATGAGAGCTGATCTTGCCAGTTAAAACTCTTTAAATCTTTCTAGAAACGGATCCTGATGCTTCAATGACTGCATAAAATGGAAAACCTGGGATGGAGGCCGCTATGGGAAATGGAGGCAGCAAAGTTTAGGAAGATTCTTTTTGCTTCTGCTTGCACCTTGGATCCAAGTCATAGTCAGTTTATATACCTTGGGAGCAGCCTCCTAATATTAATGATTTATATGTAAATTCTTTGCATTCTAAGGCATGAACAAGCCAGAGAGAAACACTTGATTAGGGAGAAAAGCTGCCTGCTCATACCGGTTATAACTTTATGAGACAAAAAAGGTGAAAGATTGAAGGGAAGAGATGAAGTAAGGAATAATCATTAATCCCACAGAGAGCCACATTATATTCTAGGAGGGGGGACTGTCTATGGAGACCCCATGTCTAAGAACTGAAAATTGCAACCATTAATCCCAGTTATGAACGGTTGGAGGCTTTGTTTTAAGAATGTTTCTTTTCACAAAAAAGATTGTGTTTAAAAATTTAGGGCAAAATTTTCCTCTATTATCCACACAGTAGCTCTCTGCTCTATATTCTCTTTTCATGTGCTCAGAACACCTACTTCCATGACAATGGGAATTGATGTAAGTGGGGAAGTCAGAAGACGGAGCTCCTGTTGATCTGAACACGGGAGTTTTCAGTGCACAGAGAAAACCAATAAAAGTTTCAGTATAGCTCAGAATGTGTTTTGCCCTTTATAGGACAAACAGTACATTTGAAACAGATGTTTTTATCATTGTTCTTCTGGAAAGTGTGCAATACTAGATAACTTCCTCAAATTTATTCTCTCTTTCTCTTTCTCATACATGCAAATTAAACAAATCCTTGTTCCCATACTTCCTCCAGACGTCTTCACATATGTTCTATTTTCCTGTATTTCTTTTAGCCTCTTTCTAATGTTGAAAGCTCCCTAGAATATGCTGTAGCTACTCATAGTTTGAAGGGGGGAAAAAACTAAGAAGATTATAAATAATTTATACTGCAAATTTAACACTGATTTGGGTTTTGTTTTGTTTTGTCTTTCCTTTTCCATTCTTACAGAACAGTTACAAGTCCTTGACTTACAACCATTTGTTTAGTAACCAACTGGAGTCCCAATGGCACTGAAAAAAGTGACTTATGACACTTATGAACATCACAGCGTCCCATGGTCATGTGATTGTGATTTGGTACTTGGTGACAGTATGCATTTATGATGGTTGCAGCTTCCTAGGGGTCATGTGATCACTGTTGCAATCTTCCCATCCGTCCTCTGACAAACAAAGTCAATGAGGATTTGCTTAATGACAGCGTGATTCACTTAAAAACTGCAGTGATTCACTTAATAACCATGGCAAAAAATGCTGTAAAATGGGGTGCAACTGAGTTAATTGTCTTGCTTAACAATGGAACTTCTGATCCCAATTGTGGTCATAAGTCAAGGACTACCTGTACTTCTTTCATATA
This sequence comes from Vipera berus, assembly GCF_964194415.1. Classification (NCBI taxonomy): domain Eukaryota; kingdom Metazoa; phylum Chordata; class Lepidosauria; order Squamata; family Viperidae; genus Vipera; species Vipera berus. Next base: position 170,029,999 of record NC_138204.1, read on the forward strand.
CACATACTCAGACTAAAAACTTCTGTATAAAATATATTTAGGAGTAGAGATTCTTATAATCCAATGGACTATGTAATGAACATCTATCACATTCCAAAACTCCTAAGTGAATTTTACAAAGATACTTTCTCAATGAAATTAGTGGGACTGCTATACTTGCATAATTATATATTCAGGTTTTTTGGCTGTTTTATTTGTATCATATCAAGTTATGCCTTGAAGCTTTTGTATACATTTTACTGAAACAGTGGGTCAAGAAAAATTCTTTCCAAAGAACAGGACTTTCTTTTTAGTTGCCAGTTTTTGCTTCATAGATACCATTTCATGACTTGAATTATATCCTTAAGGGGAAAAAAAATCTTTACGGAAGAGGGAGGGAAGGGAGAGGAGGAGTTTCTAAGGAGGGAGAAATCCTACTAATTCACTACCTCATTACAGTCCCTAATGGAAAGTACAGTTGCATTCAATTTAAATGAGGCATTTTGAAGCTGAATGAAATGAATGCAATTGTTGCTCAAAAGCAGATTATAAATAAAGAAATATAAAGATTAAATGAAGATGTTATTGTTCAACAGATGGAGACAGTATCACAGCAACATCTTTTTTCCTCTCTCCTTAATTCAAGACGGCAAACACTAGTAATCAATCATCACTGATTAACTAATTATGCTATACTAACATTTTGTAATTTGTAGGGAATTTAAAACTAAGCTCGCCTTTAGTTTTCCTCCCTTTCTACAAAATGGACTACATACCAGGACAGCTTCTGGTTGTAAAACAAATTTCTACATTGCTAGCCTTTAAGCGCTACTTTAAAACAAAACAAAACACCACCCTTCCCCCTCAACCTAAAAGCAATTGGTTTCCAACAGGCTGGATAATAAGTCTTTTGACCTGCATTCTTCTCTGACCCATTAAGGTCACCTCTGTCCTTGGGCATAGAGCTGACTTAGGAAATGCCTGCAAGTCCTGCATTTCATCTCCTGCCCACTCAAAATAAAGCTTTCTTTAAATGTGTCTGCAGGGTCCCCAAAGACCAGGGAGGCATCCCTGCAGTGGGCAATGGAGGGACAGAAGCTTCTGCCTTTATTAATGAATGCAGACCATTATGAGTCTGGCTGGCTCCTCGGCTGTTCCCAGAAGCATATACTGTACGTGACTTAAAATGCTAGAATATTGACACAAAGCGAGCCAGGCAACCCTAAGGAAAATTACTCCTTGGATATAATGTAGGCTCGTAACAGCTATTAGAGTACAAAATAAAACCCTCCGGGATCAAACTGACATATACAGCATTCTACCTACTTCTCAAACATTAGAAGAATTTCTTTGTGAAGGCATTCTCAAGGACAGCATTAAACTGACTTTTGTAGCAATCTGCAACAGCTTTTTTGGCTTACAGCTTTTAGTACTAAATCTTTAGTTCAAATCAATATAAGTACTATATCCTCTACATTAATCAATACATTTGGTTCAATACACATTCTATTAAATTATACTTTCTAATCAAGAAGCTCTGCTTCTATCCCCACATAGCTCCCACCCTCCCTCCCTTCAAACTTATTTTCAATTTGTCCTCAGAGAGTGTCAGGATGCTGGGTTTTCTTGGCAGAGAGATAGGGGGCAAAGAAAAAAATGGGCAAAACCAGCAAAACCTTAATTAAAACCCTAATGCCAAACAGAGAATTGCATTCCAATGTCATTATGGATTCCACAATTTCCACTGCAATAGTTTCTGTTTCTGGCTTGTTGGGAAGGGGGGGGGGAAACAACATTCAAGGCCACAGAAACAACTTCTGCTGCATCGCTGATGCACAAAATGAAAAGGGAAAAGATTTTTGGCTAAACAAAGGAACGAAGGAGGAGCACTCATATTTACAGACTACTAAAGAACAACCAACACATTTATAAAACAAAGTTTTCTAAGCTGCTGCTAGCGCAGTGGTTAGTCTTGCTGCAGTTATTCATGCCCTGATAAACTCCTGCCTGGATTTCTGCAGTTCTTTCTTTATATGTGCTTCTGCCTCTTAAAATGCCCTCCCTACAAAGGCCAGTTGCTTCAGAATAGTTTTAGTTACAAAGGTTTTAAGGGAACAATGAGATGATCAAATTACCTAACATGTGGTCCTTTTCCCTGTCTTTATAATCGAAAATTCTTCTTTGGAGGGGCTCTAGCAAGCGAGACAAACTTGATTAAAGGTCTGCTATTATATAATGCTGTCTTCCCAAGGGGTTGCCTAGTATTTATTTAATATAGCAATAGCATTTCAGACTTATATACCACCCCATAGCACTTTACAGCACTCTCTGGGCAGTTTACATTGTCAGCAATATTTGCATATTGTCCCAACAACCTGGGTCCTCATTTTACCAACCTTGGAAGGATGGAAGTCTGAATCAACTTTGATCAAACTCCAAGCTGTGAGAGAGTTTGCCTGCAATACTGCATTTAACCACTGTGCATATCCTAGAATTATTGTGATTAGATATATTACAATATTGCATCATGCTCTTACAGAGGAGAATGAAACCACTTGAAAGGATACAATACGATCTTCCTAGCTGCCTCGATACAAGTTTACAGCTCTTGACATTGGAGAAACATTTCAAGCATAGAACTAGAGAGCTCAAATCTAATGCCATACATCTCAATGAGTTAATGAAATCAGACTGAGCTCCTGTGCTTATTTACTTGGAAGTAAGCCTCCCTTATTCAGAAGGGGATGGTGCTCTGTGAATGAAGTATAAACCACAAAATGCTACTTTACTCACTGGACAGTGTTTCCTACTTATATGCTTTTTTCTTCAACACCTGCATAAGACTCTGGATTGCAACAATTGCCTTATTCTCTGTATCAGTTCAGTCATTATGGGCCTAAACATATCCTGTTTTCGTCATTCTAGGCCATAATGTCTAATATTCTTTAGGCAACTTGATACTATTACTGAAAAAGGTACAAAACCTTGTTAGAAATAGAGTCAAGATGAAAAAGAAACATAGAAAATGGGGACTGAAGTGGATCTTTTCTTCAGCTATTAAGATTAGTTTCTGGCAACTAAATTTATTATATGCCAAATTAACAGGTCTCAGTTTAAATAAGTTCCTACAATCTTCCTGATGGGAAAGAAAAGTCACTTCGATTTACTCAAAGCTATCTTAACCAGCAAAGATAGTCCACTGCAATCTCTCTATATCAATAGTCATCATGGTTGTAAATATACAGAAATATTGCTGTCAATATTGATACCCTGGGCATTATTCTGAAAATGGTATAATTCAGCACAAAGGAGGAGTTCCCACAGTGAATGGCGGCTTTTGTGATATGATGTTGCCATGCCTACCTGCCTTCCTAATTCCTCTGCAGTGGGGGAAGAGGAAAAGTAAGTGGACAACAATAGCATCATGGCAGCAAAGGATTTTCTACTCGAGGGCTACTCTTGAGCTGCAAAATGTAGTTAGATATGTCTCAAAACTGTTTTATACGTAAAGCATGGAGATGTCATAGAAACTGAGCAGTTTTCATCTGGATGCTACAGTGTTTAATGTTCCCTTACATTAAAAAGTCATAATGGTAGAGAAGGGCTGAAATCTGTTTCTGGCGTGCTTAAAATCTTCAGGGATATATTGGTGGGCAGACCAAACACAGATACATAAATCAAAATTGGACCTGCACATGCAGAATACTATCATTATAGATTATTTTAGATTTATACTAAAAAAAACCTATTTTAAGTGCACATTTGTGTTTGTGTATCTACGAGGAGATAAAAGTTATTTTTTATAATCAGACTTGTAATCAAGCTCTTTTGTTTTGGAAAAGAATGAACAAATATATCTTCAAGGAGGTAACTGAGACCTTTTATTGTAGTATTTTGCCAATAAAGTTGCTCAAATTTGACTATCTTTACTTTTCATGAGCAGGGTTTGAAGTGTCTGTCTTGTCCTACATCTGATATTCCAATGGACAGCCTGCTCTCCAGGATGAACACTACCACCTCAGGGTTCAGTCTATGTGCATCCTGGCAAATTTGGGCGGCTCCTAAGGAAGATGATTGGCCATATCTGGCAAATGGTCAGTATTTCATGCAGGAAGAGGTAATGTTAGCAGGCTTGAAGGAGATTGTGGTATATCTTCTTCTTAACAGGCCCTCCTGGGATCTAACCATACTTGAAAACTATCACCCAGTCTTGGTGGAGCAGTGGGCTAATGCCTCCTTAAGTAACACCAGCTGCCTGCAATTAGTGCAGGTTCGAGTCCCACCAGGCTCAAGGTTGACTCAGCCTTCCATCCTTCCGAGGTAGGTAAAATGAGGACCCAGATTGTTGGGGGCAATAAGCTGACTTTGTAAAAATGCCGCTTGGCCCCCCCGAAAGCCCTAATAAGCAGGCATATACATATACATAAGCAGGCATATACATAGAATGAAGGCTATTGCTAAGCACATTGATTTGTGCTTCTTAGATTGTAAGCCGCCCTGAGTCTTCGGAGAAGGGCGGGATATAAATGGGATTAAAAAAAAATGATCTGGGATCTGGATGGAATGCAACAAGGTAAAGGATGAAAATATTCTTTGTGTATAGAGGTTTTCCATCAGCTCCACTGTGGATTCTTGATGTGAGGGTATTGTCCCTACAGGAGCAGGTTCATTACTTCAGAATCCTCCTGGACTCAAGGTATTGCTAAATATGCACAGCTTTGGAAGGCACACTTCCTATCTCATATAATGAGGAGCTCTTGCATCAATAAGATTACCCTTACCACTACCTTTCTGGACTACCCAAGGTTGATTTATATGGGGCTGCCTTTAAAGACCAGTAACAAACTGCATTCAGTGCAGAACATGATGATATATTTGGTGGATGTGTGCTGCCACAAACATGTTACACTTGTTTTGTTTCCAATGGGTCTTTGCATGCAAGTTAATGTACTGATTTTAATTTACAAACCCATGGAGATATTTGAATGAACATGCTCTCAAGCCAAAATCAACAAACCTCTGATATATACTTCCTGGGACAAATTGCCTGTAGTTTCCCACATTTATAAGATGAAAGGAGCTGAATTCCAGAGAAGTTGTTTTTCAGTTTTGGTGCTTATTATATGAAACAGCCTTCTTCCAAAAGTTAAATTAGTTTTCCCCCACTCTTATAGCAGTTCCAAAAGTCACTTTATTTGGATATTTGTTTTTGAAGCTCACAACCACAATAACCTGGAATATCTCAGAGCATTGGCTTCTACCTGAGCCAGGCATTCATAAGAGCCAGGCTTATATCCACACCTTTGTGTTAAAGTATTGTAAACTGGAACATAAAACAGGACTGTGTTGTCTGGCTTACTGGTTCCCTACTGCAATCACACCAGTGGCATTTTAGAAATATATATGCACATGGCACAAAACACTTGCCATGGTATAGGCCAGTTTTTTTTCCAAACTGTGTTCTACAAGCATGAGATGGAGTTTTGTAAGAAAATGGGGGAAAAACACTCAGTTAATTTTCTATCGTAGAGCTTTTCCTTTTGATCAGGACCACCTGCTTCTCAAGATAAGTGCCCATCCAGATGCTCTGACAGGGAGGGAATATCCTTGATCTTTTCTTTAAAAAATACCATCTTACATGACTCTGGTTGTGTACCTACTTGGTGGTGGCCCCTGTTGTTTGGAACAATGTCCCCCCCAAAAAATAAAAAAATAAAAAACATTTAGCCCAATCCTGCAGATATTAGGGAGGTGGCTAAAACCTTGCTCTTTCCCTTGGTCTTGGGGCCAAGTTGCACTAAGCTCCCAGTTGAAGGTTCTCCACTTTCTATAAAATACTTTGGTTCTGAAAACCATTTTATTTAGATGCCTATGGAGATTCTCAGTCACCCAGGTCATGGTTATCCCAAAGGTGCTTTTTTCAGGAGGCAATTGGACTTTGTTTTTCTTTGAAGACATTTCACTTCTCATCCAAGAAGCTTCTTCAGCTCTGATCCTTCCATTCCCCACCATCTGGTAAGAGTTGAAGAAGCTTCTTGGATGAGAAGTGAAATGTCTTCAAAGACAAACAAGAGAGTCCAGTTGCTTTCTGAAAAAGCACCTTTGGGACATTTTATTTAGAACAGGGTGTCAAACTCAATTTCACTGAGGGCCACATCACCATTGCGGTTGCCCTCAGGGGGCTGGGTGGGTGTGGCCAGGATGGGTGTGGCCTACTGGGTGGGTGTGGCTGGAGTGCATGTGGCCTACTGGGTGGGCATGGCCAGCTCTAATCATTCGTGTCAAGGGTACCCATGGGGGCCTGGGCAGGAGTGGGACAGATCTGAGGGTCTCTGGCAGAAAGAGATGGGAGCTCGGCAAGTGCCAAGGCATGGTCCACTGGAGGAGCCTCATTGTTCCTCTCAGGCCATAGATGGCCACCACGAAATTGTACATTGGCTCCCGGCCGGCCTGGGCCAGGGCCAAGGCAGTGGGGGCTGTTCCCTCACTGTTTCCAGGATGGGTTCGTGGGCCACATGAAACCACATTGCGGGCCGCATACAGCCCCTAGGCCTTGTGTTTGACATGTCTGATTTAGAATGTTTTATAATGCATATTGTTTAATATTAATGGTTTTTCTTTTCTTTGTGAGTCACCACATGTGTGTTTATTGGGGTGGAGGGACGGAGGAAGATGGTTAAGGTGATGAGGTAGAATTAGCAGCAGGTCACCTAGCATAAATACAGTAACTTGGTCATCTGGGAACCATGAGGAGAAGACAAGGAAGACAGCTACATCCATCCAAGTACTGCCAAAGGGTAAAACAGGTTCTGAAGAGCCAGTTCAATAGGAAGAACAAGATCCATAATGCTATCAATATGTATTCCCTGCCAATCATCAGATACCCTGTTGATACAGTGAGCCAGCCAAAGAAATACATGGAGGCTGCTAGTGTGAAGGCCAAGAAGCTCTTCACAATGTACAAAGCTTTCCAGCCCAGTCAGAAAGGGCCTGAGTGTCAAAATCACTCCCCTGGATGAAACCCAAAGCATCCAGGACTACATAAATGATATGGCACCCAAAAATAAGCAGCTGAGAGAATGCTTGATGCAACAGCGGACAGGGGAGGAAGATCAAATAGAGGAAGTCCCATTGCAAGATAAGAACTGCATGAGAAATACCACTGATAGATAGTTCAGATAGCTGACACTAGGAACTCTCACCCATGGCTGGAAAGGGCTGGACTAAAGGATAGTACTGAGGCACGGATCACAGCAGCACCAGATCCATAGAAGCAGGGGTCTACCATACTAGACAGGAACTGAAGTGCAGACTGTGCAAAGAAGCCACAGAGACAGTCCAACATATAGAGGCAGGATGTAAGGTGTGGGCAGGAACAGCATACATTGAGTAACACAGCCAAGTGGTTGGCATTGTTTACAAGAACATCCACAGAATGGATGGGAGATTCCACACGTCATGAAGAATAAGAAAGCTAAAATCTTGTGGGGCTCCCTGATCCAGACGGACAGCAGGTACTGTTCAATCAACCAGATATCAAGGTAGTGGACAAGGACCAGAAGACAGTGATGGTGACAGATATAATGGTGCCAAATGACAGCAACATCAGAAAGGAGGAGTATGGAACAAGAAAGGATGAAGAAAAGAAAGCCAAAGTGGTCCCAGTGACAGTAGAAACACTTGGGGCTCAGATTCCTAAATTGGGAAAGTGGCTCCACCATAACCCAGAAGCAACAAGAGAGCTCGCTGTCAAGTGTTAGGAACAGCAAGATACTATGCAGGACTATTAAACTCCCAGGTGTCTGATATAGATTGAAAAAGACACATATCACCCATAAAGGTGAGATGGGTAGTATGCTAGTTCAAATAACACCCTAAGTCTATCCCATGGATGTGTCTTATGAACAGAGTAAAACGCAAATAGTTATCTCTATATTGTGAGCCTACTCTGCTATGTTTCAAGCAGTATATTATGCTGCAGTTATTAAAAGCTCACTGACGCCATGGTTTGCCACCAAAAAAGAACAGAAGTTTCCTTCCAGTTCCAGTTCCAACTCATTTTCGAATTCACCTGATACTTTGTAACAGTACTTTTATAAAAGCCATAAAATAAAGGCTTGATAAATTCAAAGAATGTGAAATTAATCAGTCAGTCAACCTGTATATATTATACTGTTTTAATTTGCCCTGTAAACTGCCCTGAGTCCCTCGGGAAAAGGGCGGTATATAAATAAATAAATAAATAAATAAATAAATAAATAAATAAATAAATAAATAAATAAATAAATAAATAAATAAATAAATAAATAAATCCCTTCCCTCAGATTTTTTCTGTATCCATGCTGTTCTGCTAGGTGTGAAATGCCTGAATTTTTTTTAACAAGTTGAGAAAATTTGAAAGAAGCTTCTATGTTTCTCTGCTGCAGCTCCAGTACAGCAGAATGATACGGACATTGATAGATAAGACCATCTAATCAAATATTCAGTGCATTACGGACAGATGTGTTCATGTGCCAGTTGTTGCTATGCTTTCATTTTTCCCCCTTGCTATGTTTAATTTATTGTGCTGGAGCTTTTTAAACAAGAACATCTGTAAACAAGTTTAACTACAACCTCTCTCATTTTACATCTGTATGCTTTGCTCTTTCTCAATGCCTTAACTGTATATCTCTTCATAAGAAATACATCTGTAACAGTAAGAAAATGATAAACCAGGAAATCTGATAGGCTGTATAGTGTTTATAATTTACATAAATAAGCATTCTCTACTTGCTTAAGTGTGAGCACAGAACTGAAACAAAATCTGTGGCAATGCACATATTTCTTTATAGGTCAAAGCCAATTAAATAAACTACAGCTAAATATTTAACAGCTCTGCTTAGTAATTAGTGGCAAATAATGGGAGCTTAAATTGATAATCACACAGGTGTTTTTAAAACTAAGCCAACTATAATGTCACGTCCATTTAACAAGCTTTGTATTTCTGTATGTAGCATCACAAGGTATATTTAAGGAATTTGCCTCTAAAGGTACAATGTAATCATTGATATCTAAGGCAGGATCATATTTAATTATTTTGCTGTGGGGTAGAGGAATGAAGTATGTGAATATCAGAACCTGAATAATTTAAGATTTCAGAAGGTCACTTAGATTGCAATCTTTCAGCCATTGACTTGGCAAGTAAAGACTGGGTGATAATTAAAATGAAGATAAATCACTAATCTGTGACATTAGGATTAAAAACAACTGGACCTCCTTTAAAACAATATATATGTAATACAAAGGAATCACTTCTGTAACATAAAATATATGTCTCAAGCTATTCCACTTCTTGCAAAAATGGTGTGTATATGGTGGATTTATTTCTTTTGCTTGACTTACTACTTGTGTGATAACGTGACAGAGCAAGCTGCTGAGTCACTCTACTTGAACTGTGTGAAAATAAAGATACCTCAAAGAAGGGGTCTGGATTAGATATTTTACAAACTTCTTGCCATGACAAAGCCCATCATTTATTTGCATACTTAATCACTCTTGAATGAAAAGATGAGATAAAATGAAAACTATCAATGAAGAAAGTAGATTTACTAGTTGCTAGTTATTATTCTGCAAAATACATGAGCTGCAAATAAAAGAAAATATACGGTTATTGAATTGCAGAAGGAAGATATGAAATTCTGTCTTATATTTTCAAACCAGTAAAGTGTATGATTAATAATTTGAACCTAGGTCTATATCTGTTTGCTGATGATCTATAATAATCCTTTTCTATATAGCTGAAACCTATATGTTTTCAAAAGACTCTGATTTGATAAATCAACTTTATATTCATAATATAATGAAAACATCTTATTTCCATGATTCCAGATAGCATGGTTAAGATTAGCCTATTATTATTATTATTATTATTATTATTATTATTATTATTATTATTATTATTATTATTATTATCATCATCATCATCATCATCACATATTCTGTAATGGCCCTCATAATCTGGAGTATGTTTCCCCCAGAGGTACTTATAGCATCCTTCCTTCTTGTATTCTACAGAGGAGTTAAAATACTTTTATTCCATTGTGTTTTCCGCCTTGATTGATTGTGGGCATACCAACTTCATAGGTATATGTTGTTTTGTTTGAATTGATTATTTCTGATTTTTCTAAATACTTTCCTGCCACCAAATGCCATGTTGGAGTGGTCTACAAATGTTAGTAAACACTGAAGCGCTTCATAATGCCTGACATATTAGGGACAATGCTGCATACGTTCTATATGGCATTGTTTTTAGAGTTCCTGGAGGATCCTTCTCTTTTTTTTCTCTCTCCATGCTTTTGATATTTATGAGCCCTCTGCTGTCACTATCCTCCCAATCATGCCCTTCCTATGATATCGTCTATAATTCTCAGCGAGAACAACTAATGACTCAGTTGAATTGCCTCTTTCACCTTATTCAGACTTTAAACTGTTTGTGCTACAACCTGACCATGTATACACATCCAGTGGGAATCGTTGCCTATTGCCTAGCTTTTTTCCCCACTCCCATCAATCTGACAGGATTTCTGATGTTTCTGCATGTTTCAGGAGCAAGAGAGCTAAGGAGGTGCAGAAATGAAGGAGCTACTGCAGATAAGGTGCTTTCTTGATTTTTTTTAAACACACAGCTTGATCTTTGAATGGGACAGTTACAATAACTACACAGATTGCAAGAAGGCCTCCTTCAGATACTCCAAACAGACAGATTTCCTATCTCTGGAGAATATATTGACCTACAATTAGAAAATTCTGGATCACATTATCTTTGGTTTCAAATATATTTATATTAGGCTTTGAAAATGGTTCGTTTTCAAGGAATCAAGGGGGCCCTTTTAAGACTTGTTTTCTCACTCTCCTCAAATATAAACGCAGAGAGGAAAAAACATATTAGCTGTGATATTTTTCATCTAGTATCACTTTATGATACTAGATGAAAAATATTAATTAATCTATGCTGGCCAGAAAGAGATTGACTTTTCTCAGTTTTGAAATACAGCACTTTTAATCGTGGGCTATTGGTACCATATACTTGTCAACTCCTCACCACACCAACAAAAAAAGTATATTTTTTTTTGTAAGACAAGGCTCTTCAAATAATGAAAACTATAAAATGAAGAAAATTATAAAATGAAGAAAACAAGAGAAATGGTGGAAACAAAATTAAAAAAATAACTTGTGCTTAGAAAACTATTGCATGAATAATAAGAAAAATAAGGTAGGTCCAACTGTATTTTATAACATTTAATCAAAGGCTGCATATGGATACCTTACTACGATTTATGAATACCTCATCTCATAAGCCTACGTAGCTTATCAATTGTTGTTACAGTGGCAATTTTAAGGATTTCATGTCGCTGCTAAAAGCAATCCCTAAAAGTCTTGGATTGAATCCTGGAAAAACTCTAGCATCAGGTAAACAATTTAAGGAGGAAATATAACTGACCAACCCATACCCTAATAATCACAAGCTGCCTGCTGCTTGTCTCTATTTATATGCATTTAAAATAATGGTGGTGGTGAGGGAGGAATTACTATAAACAAGCAAACACAGTAATGCTGCTAAGTGTAAAAGGGCAGGCAATGGAAAGTCTGCTTTTTAATCAGATCTCAAAGGAATCCGTCATATTGAAGTGGCACTTATTCTAATTTAAAGCTCTTATGATTACTTTTATCTTTGAGAAGTGTATAAACTAACAACTTTGTTAAAAAGACGAGATTCTCAAAGTGTATATGCACAAAAAACAGGTTTGAGCTTAAAGTGGAGGGGGGGGAGTCATTTTCCTTTCAACATACTTTTTCTAACAATGAAAGGAAACATGTGTTGGGATTGTGATGAAGTCCCTGAAGTTCAATAATATTACTACCTTAGATCTTCACAATCAGCAAGAACTGTACAGTCATATTATCATGTTTAAGTCCTATTGTCATTGTAATTTCTGTTCAGCTTCTTGAAAAACCTTATGTAGCTCTTTTCAGGTTATGTTTGCCACAGATAAACATTATTGTCATTCCCTTTCTATTTTTAATTTCTCTGCGTTATTTATTGTTCTAACTTTCACAATATTTGTATGCGTAGATGAAAAATACTGAATAAGACCAACTTTATCTGAAATATCTAGCCTTTTTAAGACCACCAACCAACTTCTCACTTTTCTCAGGGCTTCTACTACAAATGGCTTCTATTCCTCCCAAAACATTTGAAAGAACATTTGAAGTAGAGGGCAGTGGTAGAAACCAATTTAAACATTAACTATTTCTTTAAATACGTGTCTGTAATCTGGAATGTTGTCTTTGCGATTTGAAAACCAGCAGATCCATATCATTTCCCCCCTTCATGCTGGAAATGATTCTATCTTCACTAATGATGAGTTAAATCTTTAACACACAATTTACTGCATGTTGTCTAGTCCTTAGTACATGGATTATTCATGCACGTAGTCAAAAATAATATAGAGAAAAGCTACATATAGGGGAATAGGGAAAAGGGGCACTGGATATGCAGAGAGAAGGATGATGTTGGTCGGCTATGAGGAAGGAATACTGAACAATATTAAAATCCTCTGCATAAAATAAAACTCGCTCTCGCTTATTGTAAGAATTTGAGACAAGTGAGAGTAAGAGGTCTAGATAAATTTGATCAAAGGCTATAGCCAGATAAGTGTTGTTAAGTACTTTTTCCGTTACTTATAGTAGATAAAACCAAGCCAAAAGACAGAATGAGAAGGCTGTATTGTGTTTGGTACTGCATGTGATATCTTGCCATGCTCTATTTATGCTTCTTAAAATCTGGTAAGACCCATATAGTACCTTATCACACAAAAGATAATAATGAAAGTGAGTCAACTATATACTGCATGCACATTGAGCTGAAAGAAAGTTTGCATTCTCCTTGAAGACAGTGTACTTTACAGATGTTTTCTTTTTTTAAAAGATTGAGGACAGTAATCCGAGTTATAATGCTATGTAGCAGAACATAATTTTATGCTGACCAGATAGTACGTTCCTCCAAACGCACTTTGTATGATGTGAGGAAGCCCAATAGTGAACAATATGTAGCAATTCTCCTCTTCCAGAATAGCTTGTTTGTGTAACTTGGATGGCCCACCGTCATGACTTTCCAAAAGCAGGTGAAAACATGGTTCATCTGGAGGACCTTCAGGTATTCATTGTGCATAGCAATACCATCATTTATAATTTTTTGATTTCCTATTCTTAATTACTCTTTCAATTATTTTATTCTGATTTTGAATACTGGTTTTTAAAATATTCTCTAAGAGACCTGGAATCCAGTTGGTTTCATGTGAATAAATTCAATATATATTTATTAAAAGTCACACTTGTAAGACTATAAAATGTCCATTGTTATCAAAATATATGTCATAAAATTGCAAAAGATTATAGATGCATAACAATTTATACTGATTGGGACTGATAGCTGAAGTCATAAAGATTTTGAAAGTCTGAATCCCTAAATTAGACTTAAAATTAACCAGATTGTAAATAGTTTTGATATCAAAAAAACCCTATCAACTCGGTTCCATTCTTCTAGTTAAATGCTTCATGTAACTTCTGTTGCCACTGCCTATTTGTAGGACAATGTTCTTGAGACCTCACTTCAAGGTCACTTCACCAAAAGGATGGTTGAATCAAAAAGGTAGCCTTTTGCCTCTGCTAAAATATTGCATGAAGAGCAACTGTATGGTTTCCATTGTTTTCATTTAACTCAGTAATTTGTTTTTTGTTTGCTGACTATGCAGTGGTTTTTTGATGCTCGTTTTGAGCTACTGTTCATTATTATTACTTAAATATGGGATCCCTTTGGGTGAAAGCGACTTTACCACTTTTAAAAAGCAACCAGTTAACTTTCCTTTCTATAAGGTTTTATTTAGATGATGGAAGAATAATTGGAAGGCCCCTTATGAAACCTGCAACTCCATTCCCATCTATATTAGTCATATCATGTGCACCCCTGACTTATCCATATCATAGCCAAAGATGTGGAGTGACCTGCTGCGTCTCAGTTACCCCAGCAGAGTTGATCCTCTGCAACTCCTCTATATGGTGCTTCCTGTTGAAAAAAGATTTCGGCATGTCATATTCCTTAATTTGCTCTACTTCTTCCACCTTCTCCTACTTTCTGTCTCCAATTGCCCATACTGTGTAATAAATAGTTCAAGGGATATGCGGAGCTTGTTTTCTCACTGCTGAGAGTAAAGGTGGGAGGGAAACACAGACTTTGTTTTGGGAAGCATTCCTGTGAAGTCTCTTTCGTGTGTGCATGTGCTTAAGACAGCCCAATGAATTGAAGGAACAGAGATACTAAACAATGCCGCATAAAGTTGCCGACTGTTCGGCTACGAGCCAGAAAATGAATCCAATTTTTCATTCTGTCGTTATAAATATTTCAGTACAAATGGTACTTATTTTCTGCAACTGTGGTTAAGCAGAGGGCCTCTTGAGTGAATATTAAAAAAAGTAAAATAAAGCAAAGAAAAAGAGTGAAAAACAAGGGGGATACAGGAAAAGAAATTAATGTTAGCAAACCAATTAATTTCTTCCTTTAAATGTATCAGACATTGGGAGATACTGCACTATAATGTAGCACATGACTCAAAAAGAAAAAAAAAAACATTTACCCTGCTCTTCTTCTGACAGTTTCTCATAAAATATCTGCAGTCCATCTATCTTTTAGTACTCCAGGCTCCTCTGGAGAGCAGAAAATAGTAGTTTAAAGCTCACTTCTGTGCCAGACTGCAGGAGATTGCTTTCCACAGGACCCCTGCTGATGGAGGCCTAGGGGAAGAGGCCCAGGAGTTATTCAATCAGCCTAGGACTCTGGGGCGGCTGGGGGTCCTTTGAGGGCTGATTATAAAGCTGCCCTCCTGTTGCCTGCCTCAGAACAGAATGAAATGAGCAGCCGCGTGCTGAGCAGATCCTGCAAGAAGGAATTTCACCTGTCATGGAGTTTGTCAGAATTTCAGAATTTATTTTGGTGCAAAATTAATAAAATACCAGGTCAGATTTCAACCTGGCTTACTCGGCCATGTCATCTCAAAGTGATATTTCACCTAAGAAAACCTGTACAACGAGCTGCTCAAGTCGCTTTTGCCATATGTATTTTTAGAGACGTGGAAGCTTTAGTATGATACTCCTCTCATTAGACCAGCTGAGAGGATGAAAAAGCCCAGCCCAATCTAGTATTTGTAGTGCAATGTAAAGTTTCCTAGGAGCAAATGAAAAGCAAGGGCTGGAGTGGGCATAAAACTTAAAAAGTCTCTTGGAAGTTTCATATTTTCTTAATCAGATTCATGGAAAAGCAAAGCCGCAAAATGCAAGGCAGGTAACTCTGCTCCTTAAAACAAACAAACAAACAAATCCTCCCCGCCCCCCCCCCCCCCCCCATGAGTGCTCCAGTGGCACAGAACACAATCTGGGATTTTTTAAAGATCCATCAAAGAAAAATAGTTTAAGAATAGTAGAGTGTAGCTTATCGGGTAAAATCACCTGCACTCTCCAATGGTGCTAATATGTTTTCCAAAATTGTATTATATTATGCACAGGGCTCCTATGATAATATGCTAGGTAGCTGGGAAACAATCAATATGCTGCAGTTTAAGTGCTAGTAAAAAGCACTGCTCCCAAATAGAAAACCTTCTTTAAGGTAAGCTATTTTCATCCACTGCAACAAATGAATAGTTTCTTTTTTGTGCTATAAAAAAAGCATTAAAAAACCCACAGTACATCAAATAGCTAGAAATTATTTTGATAGTACCCTGAAAAATAAAAATAGTCAGAGAACACACTCACAAACATACATATAGAGAAAGTCATTTCTGTCACAGTTCACAGCACAGTGAACCTCTTCTGACATCACATCTGTTAAAATTATTCACAGGCATCTGAGGTCTAGATTTGATTTATGTTTTAAAGATGTGTTATCAACAAACGACAACAACCCACACTGTGAAATCCATAAATAAATCTTGTTGTATTGATGCAAGGTATATATCTATTTCCATCTTATTGTAGTCATACAACCAGGAACAGCAGCAAGGGGTCATAGCAATAAGAATGCCATCACAAATCTCTGTGGTCCAATTCTGACCCGCCTATGCTTCAATCAAGGCAGTTGTCACATCTCAAGTCTCTTCAGGCAGCCCTTTCACCCTATAAAAATCTTCATATGGGGTCTAGTCTAGATACAACTCTGTTTACTTATAATCTTTGTACATGTGACTCCCCTGCCTTGGGAAACATGGAGGCAATTAATTCTCTGCCTCTGAGTGGTTTGCTTCAGTTGCAGAAGCAAATAAACACAGGGAAAGCAGAGATACTTGCCTGTGCAAATTAGGCAATGGGTGGGTAAATATGCTTCCATTTGCTGCACTTCAGGCAAATGTTGGCTAAATGCTTATATAATGCATGTGTGCGCACACACGCATATAGTCAGCATACTAGTAAAAGATCTGTCTATCTATCTATCTATCTATCTATCTATCTATCTATCTATCTATCTATCTATCTATCTATCTATCTATCATCTATCTATCTATCTATTCCATTTACTGCTGTATCTTTGGCATAAAACCCCCCAAACAAAGCAAATTAGAGACTTCCTAAGTCAGACTCAATTGGTACAACTGGCCCATAATAAATCTTTCTTCCAGCCCTTTTCCATTTAGACAACAATTTAACATTGATACAAATCATCAAACTACTTCTGCCAAGTAGAAGTAGTTTGACAGTTTTAACACTAAGAGATCTCACCATAAAGAGAATCAGCAACGGCATGCAAGTGAAGGCACAGATGGTGGGAGGGAAGGCAGGGTGCTCTCAGCAAGCTACAGTAGAGATGCATTAACTCCACAGAGGGATAAGGACTTCCCACCAGTAGAGTCATGAATTATAACTGAGCATGGGAGTGAGTTCTTATTGTCTCTGCCACAGCAAATATATAGTTCCATTTTCCTCCACCATCACCTTTCACCTTGACAAACTCAAAACAAAGCAAAATGTACTCTTAATATCTAATGGTACAGCATTTCCCTATATGGTACTATGCATACCTATAGAGAAGGGGAAAAGAAACAAGACAAGAGACCTTCTCTGTGACATAAATGCACTTATTGCTCATCTGATGGTCTGTTGTTGAGAAGAAAATTAGTTCCTAGTAAAAGAGATTAAGTTCCTTCTAAGCAGTAAGCTGAAATCTTAGGTGAAGGTAATAACTTGTAACTCTACCTATATTGTTGCTTTCTGCCCATGGATTATGCTGGTGATCTATTTTGCCTAATGCCTTAGAGCAGGGATGGGCAATGTGGTTTTCCTTACAGTATATTGCTGAATTATATTGCAAAGGAATGATGGAACTTGTAGTTCAGAAATATTTAGGACTGAGAGAAAATGACTGCCCAATGTCATCAAGTTATCTTCCACTTCCAGTTATGACAAGAACTCACATTTCCGTCTGTTAGGCTTTCAGTATGTATAAATAGGCATTGGTTAATATATAAGCCTTGCTGAAGCATTCATTTCCCGTAGCATGAAGACAGGTAATAATTCTATTAAAAAATATCCAAACCAAAAATGTAATCCATGCACAATGAATTAAGTCTGCAACCTTCTATACAGTGAAGTCTGGAATATTTCCCAGTGAACTCAAGGAGTTTGCTTTTGAACAGACACATATAAGATAATATGGATAAAGATGGTATTTATCAGAAAAGGGCAACAGAAAAGGTCAAGCATAAAACATGCAAAGGGAGGCCCCTTCACGCCACGTCATTTGCACTTCCCAAACCTTCCAAGCAGGGCTTGGAATGCAGCAATGGAGCAAAAACCAACAAAGGTTCTGGAAAGAGTGTATGTGTACATACATGCACTAACAGTTCTGGACAGAAAACTTTGAGTTATTTAGAAAAATATGTAAAAAAGATTTGATTCTAAAATATAAAAGTCTATTCTAAAAATATAATTAGGCTCATAGTTTTTATAATTTCTTACTGAACCAAACACTTTCTAGATGTATTAGATGACAATTCCTATCATCCCCAGTGTGCCTGCTGATCAGAGATTAGTGATGCTGTAGTTGATAGATATGTTTGAAAGACTGAGGCTGTTTTGGCACATGCTATTCATATTATAATAATAACATTTTAATGTCCTTTAAGGGACGCGGTGGCTCAGTGGGTTAGGACGCTGAGCTTGTCGATCAGATGGTCGGCAGTTTGGCAGGTCGAATCCTGAGTGCCGCATAACAGAGTGAGTGCCTGTTACTCGTCCCAGCTTCTGCCAACCTAGCAGTTCGAAAGCACGTAAAAATGCAAGTAGAAAAATAGGGACCACTACGGTGGGAAGGTAACAGTGTTCCGTGCGCCTTTGGCGTCTAGTCATGCCGGCCACATGACCACGGAGACGTCCTTGGACAAGCGCTGGCTCTTCGGCTTTGAAACGGAGATGAGCACCAGCCCCTAGAGTTGGAAACGACTACCACACATGTGCGGGGGAACCTTTACCTTTACCTTTTAATGTCCTTTAAAAAATCCCAGAATCATACATGCCCTGGGTGAAAAAGTTATTTAAGTCCAACTCCCTGTTCTCCGCAGGAATCAAGGCGAAGTGTCAAAGATAGAGGACAATTTTACTTTCACTTGCATGCATTTTGTGCAGGGGAGTCCACTACGTCTCTTGGAAACTGTTTCTGCAGTAACTGCTCTTCCAGTTCAAAAGTTTTTTCTAGCACTCAGTCGCCTTCTGCCTTCCTGTAACTCTATGTACATTTTTTAAACAATCCTAGGCTTCACATCTCAAGGGAAAGGAATCCTCTGCCAAATTGTCTTGCCCTCAGCAAAGTCATCAATGGGGAAGATTTATTGTTTTAGGCAATTTAAGAATTTCCCAACTTTTAAAGGGGACGTTTATTCTGTCTTTCACTTTCGTTTAAAGCTTCAGTGTTCCTGTTCTAAATGACAGCACCCCAAGCACTGCTTTTAAGCATGATTCATCTTGCCTACCATATCCCAGGTTTTTACACCGAGCACTCCTCTCTCATGAACAATGGAATCTTGCTCCTTCATAGCTGCCAGGCAGAGAGTGTTACTAGCTGTAGACTTGCCACCAAGTATTACAATAAAGACTACAAATGGGAATGCCACTTATACACAGGTTCTAATCTGGAAATGCCTTGCTCCAACAAATGCTTGTCAACAAAATGTGTAACATCTCTTCTGTGAAAACTGCAGCTAAATTACCCCCACCCCCATTTCAGGAATGAGATGAATCTTAATGATAATTCTATTTCTGCTGCTCCACTTTTGTTTCACCCACTGTGATTTCATAATGTGCTTTATAATAAAAACATGCTTCTAAGGAGGCTGATGTCACCCACTCATGAAGAAAGCCTCTTTGAATTCACAGAACTTTGCCTAATACAGTTATAAACACTGTTTTATAAACACTCCTACTGGAGAACAAAATGTGTGAGAGTGGTATCACTCAGGCTTTTGGCAAGGAAAAGTGAGACCCTTTAGTTCATCACACTTACTATCGTTCATCTTTATCTTTTATTGATTTTATTGTCAGTTCTTGGTTTAATGCTTGTGAATTGCCCAGTCATTGTGAGTTGGGAGGCATATAGGTTTAATAAATTATTATTACTATTATTATGGTTCGTTACACAATCAGCCGGATGTTCAGACTGCATTTGGCATTTTTGTCTGCCTATCAGATCCCCTTCATGTATTACTGCCTTGTCGTGGCGAAGGGGCTTGCGTAATTCAATGAAGCTATGAGCTATGCCATGCAGGGCCACCCAAGACAGACAGGTCATAGCAGAGAGTTCTGACAAAACATGATCCATTGGAGAAGGAAATGGCAACCCACTCCAGTATCTTTGCCATGAAAACCCTATGGACAGTAACAAAATGCAAAACGATATGATGCTGGAAGATGAGCCCCTCAGGTCGGAAGGCGTCCAATATGCTACTGGGGAAGAGCAGAGGGCTAGTACTAGTAGCGCCAGAAAGAATGAAGCGACTGGGCCAAAGCCAAAAGGACGCTCAGCTGTGGATGTATCTGGTGGTGAAAGGAAAGTCTGATGCTGTAAAGATTTTTTCTCCATAGGAACCTGGAATGTAAGATCTATGAATCAAGGAAAGCTGGACGTGGTCAAACAAGAGATGACAAGACTGAACATTGACATCTTAGGAATCAGCAAACTAAAATGGACAAGAATGAGTGAATTTAATTCAGATGACCATCAGGTATACTACAGCGGACAAGAATCCCTCAGAAGAAATGGAGTAGCCTTCATAGTCAATAAAAGAGTAGGAAAGGCAATACTGGGATACAATCCGCAAAATGACAGAATGATCTCAGTTCGAATCCAAGGCAAATCATTCAGTATCACAGTAATGCAAGTGTATGCCCCAACCGCCGGTGTTGAAGAGGATGAAATTGACCAGTTCTATGAAGCCCTACAGCACCTTATAGAACTAACACCAAAAAACGATGTCCTTATCATCATGGGGGATTGGAATGCTAAAGTAGGAAGCCAAAAGATAACTGGAATAACAGGCAACTTTGGCCTTGGAATATAAAATGAAGCAGGGCACAGACTGACAGAATTTTGTCAAGAGAATATGATGGTCATCGCAAACACTCTTTTTCAACAACCCAAGAGATGGCTCTACACATGGACATCACCAGACGGTTAACACAGAAATCAGATTGACTATGTGCTCTGCAGCCAAAGATGGAGAAGCTCTATACAGTCAGTAAAAACAAGACCAGGAGCTGACTGTGGCTCAGACCATGAGCTTCTCCTTGCAAAATTTAGGCTTAAACTGAAGAAAGTAGGGGAAAGCACTAGGCCACTCAGATATGAACTAAATCATATCCCTGACGAATACACAGTAGAGGTGACAAAGAGATTTAAGGAATTAGATCTGATAGACAGAGTGCCTGAAGAACTATGGATGGAGGTTCGCAACATTGTACAAGAGGTATCAAATAAAGCCATCCCAAAGAAAAAGAAATGCAAGAAAGCAAAATGGCTGTCTGAGGAAGCTTTGCAAATACCTGAGGAAAGGAGGGAAGCGAAAGGCAAGGGAGAAAAAGAAAGATACACCCAATTGAATGCAGAATTCCAGAGAATAGCTAGAAGAGATAAGAATGCCTTCTTAAATGAACAGTGCAAAAAAATAGAAGAAAACAATAGAATAGGGAGGACCAAAGATCTCTTCAAGAAAGTTGGAGAGATGAAGAGAACGTTTCATGCAAAAATGGGCATGATAAAAATGGCAGGGACCTAACAGAGGCAGAAGAGATTAAGAAGAGGTGGCAAAATTACACAGAAGAACTATACAAGAACGTACTTAACGTCCCTGATAACCACGATGAGATGGTCACTGACCACGAGCCAGACATCCTAGAATGTGAAGTGAAGTGGGCCTTAGGAAAGCTGAGCAACAAGAAAGCTAGTGGAGGTGACAGTATTCCAGCTGAGCTATTCAAAATCTTAAAAGACAATGTGCTACACTCAATTTGCCAGCAAATTTGGAAAACTCAACAGTGGCCACCGGATTGGAAAAGATCAGTTTACATTCCAATTCCAAAGAAAGGCAGTGCCAAAAAATGTTCAAGCTATCACACCATTGCACTCATTTCACATGCTAGTAAAGTTATACTTAAAATCCTACAAGCTAGACTCCAACGGTATGTGGATCGAGAACTACCAGAAGTACAGGCAGGATTTCAAAGAGGCAGAGGAACTAGAGATCAAATTGCCAATGTACGCTGGATCATAGAGAAAGCTAGGGAGTTTCAGAAAAACATCTACTTCTGCTTCATTGACTATGCTAAAGCCTTTGATTGTGTGGATCACAACAAACTGTGGCAAGTACTTAAAGAGATGGGAGTACCAGACCATCTTATTTGTCTCTTGAGAAACCTATATGCGGGTCAAGAAGCAGCAGTGAGAACTGGACATGGAACTACTGATTGGTTCAAAATTGGGAAAGGAGTCCGACAAGGCTGTACAGTATACTGTCGCCCTGCCTATTTAACTTATATGCAGTGCACATCATGAGAAAGGCAGAGCTAGATGAATCAAAAGTTGGAATTAAGATTGCCAGTAGAAATATCAACAACCTAAGATATGCAGATGATACCACTCTAATGGCAGAAAGTGAAGAGGAACTAAAGAGCCTCTTGTTGTGGGTGAAGAAGGACAGTGCAAAAGTTGGGTTGAAACTAAACATTAAGAAAACCAAGATCATGGCATCCAGCCCTCTCAATTCCTGGCAAATAGATGGGGAAGAAATGGAGGTAGTGACAGATTTTATTTTCCTGGGCTCCAAGATCACCACAGATGGGGACTGCAGCCAAGAAATTAAAAGACGCTTGCTCCTGGGGAGCAAAGCCATGGCAAATCTAGACAGCACACTAAAAAGCAGAGATATCACCCTGTCAACAAAAGTGCGTATATGGTCTTCCCAGGCTATGGTCTTCCCAGTTGCAATGTATGGCAGTGAAAGTTGGACCATAAGAAAGGCTGAGCGCCAAAGAATTGAGGCCTTTGAACTATGGTGCTGGAGAAGACTCCTGCGAGTCCCTTGGACTGCAAGGCGATCAAACCGGTCAGTCCTAGAGGAGATCAAGCTAAAACTCAAATACTTTGGCCACCTAATGAGAAGGAAGGACTCACTGGAGAAGAGCCTAATGCTGGGGAAGATTGAGGGCAAGAGAAGAAGGGGACGACAGAGAATGAGGTGGCTGGATGGAGTCACTGAAGCAGTAGGTGTGAGCTTAAATGGACTCCAGAAGATGGTAGAGGACAGGAAGGCCTGGAGGAATGTTGTCCATAAGGTTGCGATGGGTCGGACACGACTTCACAACTAACAACAACAACATCGGGTCCTTCCCAAGTACCTGGGATAGGCAGATGTGGATGTTTGATGATGTTACAAGTATAATTGTAGAATGTAAATTGTTCCAAGTAAAGCTGCCTTTTGCAATTGGCTGATTGTGAATTTGTCAGTACTGATCATATTCAAGTGGTGTTCCAATTATTTTGGGATTGCACCCAACACACTTATTACCATTATTTATTATTATTGATAGGGGCTCAACGGCTCAACAGAAAGATGCTTAAGTTGTTAGCTGGAAAGCTGATAGCCTGGGTTCGAGACCCAAGTGCAGTGTCCTGGGTGAGCTCCTGTTATTTGCCCCAACTCCTGCAAACTTTGCAAATGCAAGTAGATAAATAGGTACCACTTCAGTAGGAAAGTAACAGCGTTTGTGTACCTTGGCATATGGTCATGCTGGCCATGAGACCATGGAAGTGTTTTGGGACAATGCTGTCCCTCTAGAGTCAGACACAAGTGTACCTTTACCTTATTTTTATTGATAGCAATAGAACAATATTTTATATTTTTTCCCTTATTTCCTCTATTACAAATATGTAATTGGAATATTACATTACAATTACAATATTAATATTAATCTCTTAGGTGGTTCTTTGTAGATATTAGGCGTAAAACAATTGTGTTACAAATTCAACCATTCACATAAGTTTACATGTTTTGTAGGATTCATGATCCTAAAGTTTTAGGTGCTATCTTATGCTTGTCTTGGACTGAAATAAACCTTTCAATTTGAAGTGACACAGAATAAACATACTTTTCTCTATTAAGTCTGGTTACCTTATCTTATATTATCTACTTAGCTAAGTTATTTCCTCTGTTTACTTGCATAGCAAATAAGGATGCATGTTTTATAATTGGTTTATTATAGCAGTTTTGAATTTTACTACTGAGGAGACTTTCCATACTATTTCTGTGATTAAATAAAACCTTCTTCACTTCCACCATTGTGGGTGTCCATTTCAGAACCATTTAAATAAAATTGTGCCTGTGTAAACTAACAGTATACTATCCTTAGTAATCTGGGGTAGAATAATTCAGATAAGTCATCTTCTCAATTTCTCTGACAACTATTTTGGAAAAGAATTTTGAAGAGCCATTAGTATAGTGTAAAATCTTCTTTCAGCTTTTTTGAACCTGATACTCTTTAGCAGGTTGGATTTCAATTTCTATAATTTGAAGTAAAAAAATGGACCCTAGAGCTTCTTTCACTGATAATTTAATTAAGATAATGTAATTAGTGAAAAAGACTGAATGTGGCCAGGACTGTCCTCAGTCTCATGGAAAGTTCAAGATTCTTGGGCTACTGCTCAACACATTATTATAATTGCTTCTAAATGTCAGAAAAATACAAAACAATCTTAGATGAAAGTGCTTCAATCATTAGGATTATCCATGAAGGAGTTAGAATTCGATTAGGAGGAAGGGAGGGAAAGGGAAATAGTCCAGAGTACTTCTGGCTCTTTAAAAATAGCAGTAATTTATTTTCAACTTTAGATGAAAGATAATTCAGTGAGAACTTCTAGTTGCAAGACAATGGCCCAGCTAACAATAAGTTGTTGAATGGAGCTTATGCTATCCATCAGTGGCAAATATACTGGCAAAAAAAGCAAAGACGATTTCAGAAAACATAGCTGGCCTATGAAAGTTTAATTCTGCCCAGCTAATCTTCATTTGCTATACATATTTAGATTTGCATACTGAAGAATGTATACGCAACATTATTTGGTTCAAAATACAGTTCCAAAACCATCCAGTTAAGAAAGTAATCACTGTTTTGTGGGATTAAGTTTCTAAACAATAGAAAACAAGAGGAAATTTCCTGTATTATTTTTTCTAGTAGAAAAATAGAATATTTCATTCATACGTGAAGTCGTTGGTGTTCTCTGATCTTGGTTGTTTTCTTGCAGACGTTTCATTACAAACCTAGGTAATATCACCAGTTATTATCATCATATTTTCCTAATTTTGTAATGAAATGTTTGCAAAAAAACAACCAAGATCAGAGAGCACCACAGTTTCTGAGCTACAACCATGAGCTACAAATATTCTCTTCCATCAGTGTTTATATGTGAAGCAGCTTTTTCCTTGCCAAAATAGGGGTTTTTTGACATTTCCCCCCAAAAAAACCTCACTAATTACCTATGTGAATAAAGGCATGATTAATCTAATGATTGTATGTTACAAATGCCCTTTGGCAGAAACAGGTACAACATAAGAAGATATTTTGCTGGTAATGAGTTCTGGATCTGAATTTAGAATGCAACTTGGAATAACTATAGTATACTGCAGGGGTGTCCAACCCCTGAGCTGCAGCCCACTATCAGCCTGCAGCCTGTTCGAAACCAAGCCACGCGAGTGATGGGCAAGCATGCACATGTGCAAAGCTCCATTTGCGTGAGTGGTGGGCCCTTGCACTCCCACACGAAGCTCCACTCATGCAAGTGGAGGGTGTTCAAGTGCAAAGGTGGAGCTTTGTACACAAGAACAAGGGCCCTCTGCTGGTGCAACTGGAGCTTCATGCACAAGTGCAAGTGTCCTCTGCTCATGTGTGAAGCTCCATTTGCACGAGTGCAAAGTGCATGTGCCTGCTGCTCACACCAATGAAGAGTGTGCGCGCCTGCCACTCACGTTTCTCCCACACACACACACAATGGGCTGTCAAGGTGGAAAGGTTGGGGACTGCTGGTATACTGGATTGATGTCATCATTAATTCCATAGAATGTGAACTGGCAGTCAGATATACTTACATTTTGGACTACAAATTCAAATTCCACTGTCCCTCTACTAATTTATCAGAAATGCTATTTATTTTTAGAGAGTATATTGGTTATTATATTACCTTATTCTTCAACTGATTTCACTAATTAGCATTGGTATTTGCAGTGGCTGTGGGAAATGCAATTGTCAACAGTGATAACATTTTTTCTACTTTAAAACTAGTATTTCATTGTGTAGAGATGCTAAACTGATCATTAAGAAAAGGGAAGAGTATTCATTTTGATAAACACACATACAGACATACACACAAATATACATACACACATAGAGAAATTATTTCCCACTATGTAATAAGTAATAAAATTGTTATAACAACATGAGAAGTTGAAATGGGAACATAGTGTATTGTATATGTAAACATTCTTTCAATAGGAAGTGTACATATGTTAACAAGTATAAATATTAGGGCATCGTCAAAGTATATAAGTAAAGCCGCTTGACAGGAATACACGCGGGAACTTTGACAGCTGTCAAAGTTCCCCGCACTGCGCAGGCGCCTCCACTGACAGCTCGCGGCTGTCAAACTCCGGACCGTGAAGAAGCCTGAGCTGTCAAAGCGTCCACCGCACTGCGCAGGCGCAACCACTGACAGCTCGCGGCTGTCAAAACACCACACCACGCGGAAGCCGGAGCTGTCAGAAGAAGACGACACTGATTGGTCCCCGTCTGACACGGCGCCAAAACAAACACTGCTGATTGGTCCTCGCGACCAGCTGCCGGCTATAAAAGCCGAACAAGTCATTCAATGTTGTCTTGCTCTAAATAAACTTGTTGTTAACTAGCCTGTCGTCCCGAGCGGTCCTTTGGCTACTTCACTGGCGACGAAGGTGGGATCGCTCCGGAGCTGAAGTCACGGCCGAGGAAGAGAGTTCCCGGCAAGAGCTGACACGGAAGTTTTAACTTCCATCGGAGCAACCCAGGACCGGACGACATGGCAAACTTCGGCCGTGTGAGGGAGTTTGATACCCGCCATCCCGAGAGATGGCAATCACACCTCGGCCAAGTTGAAGGATTTCTCCTCGTCAGTAAAATCACTGACGACCGAGCAAAGGCCGCCGCACTGCTGTACATCAGCGGGCCCCCGGTGTACGACGCAGCCGTCGGGCTGTTCAGCCCAGTGCCCATCACGGACGTCTCCTACGCGGACCTGGTGGACCAGCTGAACAAGTACTACATGCCGGCTCGCTCGGAACTGTACTGGCGGGTGCAATTCGCACAAAAGAAACAACGGCAGGACGAGCCCGCCAACGAGTTCATCGCCGGGGTCAGACACGCCGCGCGGAACTGCTGCTTCCCCGACCTGGAAGACCGCATCAGAGACCAGGTGGTGATCGGTCTGAGGGACGAGAAGCTACAAAAAAAACTGACGTCCAAACCCGACATGAATCTGGCTGAGCTGACCAGGGAGATCATGGCATACGAACACAGCCACAAAAAGAAGCCGACGAACACGACCCCAGAAACCCCGGCGACCGTCTACCAGGAAAGCGCAACCTTCAGCGACAGCGGAGAGTCGGTAGATTTCACCGATGGAGAAGCCCTACAGCGCAGGATGGAGCACCGACAGCCGAGGAGGGGAAAAACGTCGGACCGCCGAGGATTCAGGGACCCTCCACCGCCACCCCCGCGTTACGTGCAACGAGCCGCCTGTGCCAGCTGCGGGGGCAACCATGCCCGTGGAAGCTGCCGCTTTAGGAACGCAAAATGCCACAACTGCGGGAAGACTGGCCACATCAAGCCGGTGTGCCGCAGCAAGGGCCGGGACAACGTCAATGAGGTGGAGGCAAACCCCCCAGGTAGGCCAGCTGCCCAGGCCAACAGGGAAACCCCACCAGGCAACCGGGTTGAGACAATCGATAGGGTAAACTGCATAAGTTCCAAGGTTAAGGTCTGGGTCAGAATTCAGGGGGTGCCTTGCCACATGGAGGTGGATTCAGGGTCAGCGGTCTCCTTAATTTCGCTAACAACCTATCAGGAGATCTGTCAGAAAGGCCGAAGACAAATTCCCCTGAAACAAACTCAGGTTCACCTTGCAGACTTCCAGAAAACCCCTATTCCGTTGGAAGGGAAAGCCAAGGTCCTTGTACAGTATAAGGGGTTCAAAGGTCCCCTGGAGGTTTTAGTTACGCCAGGGAACCGTACCAACTTGATAGGGCTTAACTGGTTCACTCCACTAGGCATCGCCTTATCAGGGGTTAATACCATTCAAACACCCAGCCTGGAAGCCGTTTGCGAAAAGTACGCCGACGTTTTCGAGGGCACTTTAGGGAAATATACAGGTCCCCCCATTTCCCTGCAATTAAATCCAGCAATCCAACCAATTAAAATAAGAGCTAGGAGGGTACCCTTTGCCCTCAAAGAAAAAATTGAAAACGAGCTTGACCGACTCGTGAGTCTAGGGGTGCTTGAGCCAACAGATGGGGGAACCTGGGAGACCCCTATTGTCACCCCAATCAAACCTAATGGCGAAGTGAGAGTATGCGCTGACTATAAGGCGACAGTCAACCTAGCCCTCAGCCCCCATGCTTACCCGGTGCCAGCGGTAAGGGACGTATTTGCTTCCATCCGCTCTGGCACCATTTTCGCCAAGCTTGACCTCACGCAGGCGTATTTACAACTGCCTGTCACAGACGACACCGCGGAAGCGCAAACTATTGTCACCCACCGCGGTGCTTTTAAAGTTAAGAGGCTTCAATTCGGCATATCTGCAGCCCCGGGTATCTTCCAGGGTATCATGGAAAAGACCCTGAAAGGAATACCCGGGGTCTGCCCCTATTTCGACGATGTTCTCATCGCCGGAGAAAATGAAGCTAGTTTAGCTGACAGGCTGTCAGCTGTGCTGAGCCGGCTCAGAGAAGCCGGTCTCAAACTTAAGCGGGAAAAGTGCTCCATTGGAGTCACTTCTACAGAATTCCTAGGGTATAAAATCGATAGCCAGGGCATCCACCCCACCTCTGAGAAACTAAGGGCTATTCAAACCGCACCCAGCCCTAGGAATAAGCAAGAGCTTCAATCCTTTTTGGGACTGTTAAACTTTTACCATGCTTTCATTCCCCACAAAGCCACTATTGCAGAGCCTCTCCATAGGCTCCTCGACAAGGGTACAACTTGGTCCTGGACCAAGGAACATGAAAATAGTTTCCAATCGTTAAAAAAGATTATCTGTCAAAGCTCAACCATCACCCTCTTCAGAGAAGACACCCCAATATGCATCGCTTGCGATGCCTCTCCCTACGGAATTGGGGCAGTCTTAAGTCACCTATTCAAGGATGGCACACAAAGACCCATAGCCTTCTATTCTCGCACTCTGACCAAAGCTGAAAGAAACTATGCACAAATTGACAGGGAAGCCCTAGCGATAGTAGCAGGGGTCAAAAAATTTCATGATTATCTGTATGGAAGACCATTTACGATATTTACAGATCACAAACCCCTGCTAGGCATATTTACTTGGAATAAAATTACACCACAAATTCTCTCTCCGAGAATCTTAAGATGGTCAACGTTCTTAGCAGCCTATTCTTATCAACTAATACATAAACCAGGTAAGGAATTGGGACATGCTGACTGCCTCAGCAGACTACCCATACAAACCAGGGACTCAGATCCAGCCCCAGCCAGCCAAATTTTAGCAATCTCTCAACTTCCTGAATGCCCCCTGACTGCAAACATAATAGCTAATAATTCAGCAAAAGATAAAATACTTGCCAGAGTCCTCAAATGGGCCACAACTGGGTGGCCAGCTCAAAACCCACAACCCAAATTCCAACCTTATTATAATAGGAAAAACGAGATTTCAACACATAGAGGATGCCTGCTATGGGGAAATAGGGTCATCATACCAGAGGAAAACATAGACCAAACATTACACATTTTACATGAAGGGCACCCTGGAATTGTAAAAATGAAAGCAATGGCTAGAAGTTACGTGTGGTGGCCTAGCATAGATAAACAAATTGAAAAGTATGTGGGTGGGTGTTATACCTGTCAGGAGACCAGGAAGGAACCCCCCCAGGCCCCGATCCATAAATGGGAGACTACAAGGAACCCCTGGTCACGTATACATATAGATTTTGCAGGGCCTATCCAGGGCCAAAGTTTCTTAATAGCAGTGGACAGCTATTCCAAGTGGCTGGAAGTCACGCCCCTTAGGAAAACAACGTCCGCAGCCACTATTCAAGCCTTACGGAAAATATTCGCAACACACGGCCTACCTGACACCATAGTTTCCGACAATGGACCTCAATTCACCTCTCGTGAATTTCAGATCTTCGCTACGAGGAATTGTATTAGGCTGGTCACGTCGGCGCCGTTCCACCCATCGTCAAACGGGATGGCTGAAATTATGGTACGATCCACAAAAGAAGCATTAAAAAAATTCGTCAAAGGGAACTGGCAGAGGCGCATCAGCCAGTTCCTCTTAGCACAACACACAACGCCATGCTCCACAACCGGCAAATCACCAGCGGAATTAAGATGGGGAAGGAGGCTAATAACACGTCTCGACAGACTGCACCCCGACACATACCCAGAAGAACCACAACACCCCCACCCCGGCCGCACACTTAACCCTGGTCAACTAATATGGGCAAGATCATACACAGATAAAAACAAGTGGGTCCAAGGGACTGTAATAAAACAAACAGGGCCCATCTCATACCTTATAGCTACGCAGGCACAGGGCAACATACGCCGCCATATTGACCAGCTCAGACCCAGACAACCACCACACAATGCTGAGCAACCAACCAGTGCCGACGTACAACCCCCACCGGAAATGCTGCCTATCCCAAACCAGGAAGTTGAACATCAAAATGAAGAACTAGACCCAGACCACCCACCGCCCCTTCGCCGATCAACCAGGAATCGGAAACCACCCACCTATCTAAAAGACTATCAGTGGGCTGGTTCAAACATCCAAGAGGAAAGAAACGCACCAGGGGAGGGGTAAGGGGTGTATTGTATATGTAAACATTCTTTCAATAGGAAGTGTACATATGTTAACAAGTATAAATATTAGGGCATCGTCAAAGTATATAAGTAAAGCCGCTTGACAGGAATACACGCGGGAACTTTGACAGCTGTCAAAGTTCCCCGCACTGCGCAGGCGCCTCCACTGACAGCTCGCGGCTGTCAAACTCCGGACCGTGAAGAAGCCTGAGCTGTCAAAGCGTCCACCGCACTGCGCAGGCGCAACCACTGACAGCTCGCGGCTGTCAAAACACCACACCACGCGGAAGCCGGAGCTGTCAGAAGAAGACGACACTGATTGGTCCCCGTCTGACACGGCGCCAAAACAAACACTGCTGATTGGTCCTCGCGACCAGCTGCCGGCTATAAAAGCCGAACAAGTCATTCAATGTTGTCTTGCTCTAAATAAACTTGTTGTTAACTAGCCTGTCGTCCCGAGCGGTCCTTTGGCTACTTCACATAAACCCCAAAACAAAAAGTGTGAAAATGAAGCCACAGTTTTTCTATGTACACTGAATGCTACTCTCTAAATTGGTTTCTGGAATAATTATAAACATAAAATAAATTATTTCAGTTGGAAATTTTAGTTTTATAAAATTGACAAAATACTTCACTGTGACTCCTCCTTACATATTTATTCTAATGGGATATTTTAAAACAAATATTGAAACTTAATTGAGATTCCAACTATGAATGAATTAGAAAGCAAAGAAGTTGATCATGCTAGATATAAATTATGTTTTTTAGACAGTAAATAGTTAACTAGTACATCTAACAGAACTTTTTATTACTAAGTTGAGGAATACAGTTTGAGTAGCAATGTTTGTATGAATTTTGTGGACTTAAAAATCTTTCCTTCTGAACACTCCATTGAATGTTTGTATTACCATAATGCAAACTATTTTCACTTTCTGGAACTTTTTTTTTAAGAAAACTTATAAAACATTAAAAAAAATGTAAAAATTGCTATAATGACAGTCTCATATTTCCTCTCAGTATTATGCATAATAGTTATTTTATTTCAACCATAATGGAAAACATTTTCTTCCCTTGAAAAGTAGGCTAAAAATATAATAGCATAAACAAGTTTCCTTTTACTGCATAGTACAGTGTTTTTACGAAAGCACACATATTCACTAACTAAATCTAAATGATTGCTATCTGTGCAATTTACTTATTGCATTGTATCCAGATTACAAAGTGACACGTGATCCTGAATTTTTTCAAAGTATAGTGAAATTAAATGACATTATAGCTAAACAATATTTAGAACCCTTTGAAGAAAAGAAAGGTTACTCTATACATGATTACAACTGCCCCTGTAGGGAGAAAAAATATTTCAATTGTCTACATCGAAATAGCCAAGCTGTTTAATCATTTTACATACTTCTTGGTACTTTGAGAATGTAACTGTGACAGTCTGATGTAGTGTATTTTACTAAGAGCTATAAATATTCATGGACTAATGAACCACCTACCCACTGGGAGTGATTACATTTGAATAGGCCAATCAAAGGCAGGTTGAGTTCACACACTCTAGATCAGGAAGTTTCTTTTTCAGGAATGAATTACCTTATGAAAGACTAATATAGCTGTAAATTCCTTCAGTTCCCAAGGGAGAAAAATAGCAGTGGAAGGAATCGGAAGCATTCTTTTCTTAAACATTAAAATTTCAAAATACGATTTAAAAAGAAAAAAAAGTACAAAGAAGAAATATTTCTCCCAAAGTATTTCTTTCAGACCAAACTACATACATGTTAACTATTGGGGGAAATGGAAATGGACTGCCAGGAAAATAGCACATCACTTATAAGTCTGTGCCCAGTAGAGGCAGTACCAAACCATCCTTGGCTAAACTTGAAAAAGTTAAGCAAGTTTGGATATGGTTGATCCTGGATAGATCACCAAAAAATTGCAGGCCTGTGGAAAGGGAAACATATATTATAGAAGGAGACAGCAGCAAATATTTTCTTTAGCGTTGCCAATTAAAATATATAGAACTGTCCATATTGTCGCCAAGAATTCAGTGAGACTTAGAAGAAGCTTCAACCCCTCCCTTTTTTTTTTACTGTGTCTAAATTTAGTTTCTATACCCCAGTAAATTAAGGTTTTGAGCAGACTCTATGATCCACAAACCTCACTAATTTACTATTTTTTATCTCCTGCATCACAGATGGAAGAAATCACCTTGATATGAAGACACACAATCATATTTGTTAAAGCGGAGTTAGGCAATCTGATATTCCAGTCCCCATAATCCTTTACTGTCCCTTGTCTCTTAATGTCAGCGGACATTAGTGTCAGTTTTAATCTAAACCATCTCAAGGGTACAATGTTATTGGCCCCTGAATTAACAGCAAGGAGGTTCTACACGCAAACTCCAATTTGATTATTTATTTGTGTAGAAGCTAGGCCAGAATTTAGCCAACTTGGTGACTTCTGAAATAAGGCTAAATTATGTATTATGTGAAACCATTTCACTTCAGCTGACTGAGGTTAATTGGAATTCATATAGGCTTTCTTTTAAATAAAAATAAGTCAAAAGATTAGTTTGACCTAATGTGCAATTGCAGATAAATTTCAGGGGCTGAAAAACAAGGGCAGTTTTTTTTCATACATTCCAGGGATTCAGAATTGTCAACTTTAATTCTTTATTTTACTTAAAGAAACACTCTTGCCTTTTCCCCTTAAGAATATATTCTTCACATTTAATCTGCTTCAGTTGAAAGTTCCCACTCTTTATATGATTTATCAATAATTGTTGGGGCAATACTGCGGTCAGCACACGATTTCAACTCCATTATTATCTCTTTTGTTAGGAACAGACTGCAAGCTTTTGTAGTGTCAGTCTCAAAATTAAATGCAAACAATTTCCAATCTAATGAGTGGCAGCTCATTAGCAATAGTATTGTAAATGGCAGCACGCTTAAAATGTCACTCCAAATGTTTAGTTTTTTGGCTAACACAGAATGGATTTTAGATTTTATATCAAAATTGCATAAAGAATGCAATAATGCAATAAAACAGACATGACAGGTAGTTTTGGTCTAGTCATTGTACTAAGCCATAGTTTGCTTAGCAATGTCTAGTTGAATAAGCCACAATTTCTTGGGATCATACACTGAGATTTAAAAAGAAGTTTGAACCACTAAAAAAACTAAGATCAAACAAAGCAAGCCACACTATAAATTAGTGTGTGAACCCAACCTCTGTCTTCTATAATATGGATTTTCTTCTACGCAAATCTTCTTCTTGTTGGCCTTAGACTAGCCAATAAAACACTGAAAATTCAGTGCTTACAAATGAACAACGTATTTGATAAATCTACACAGCTGTGTATATGTATGTGTTTGTGTGTGTGTGTGGGGGGGTTGTGCTCCTGGATATTTTCAAAACAGAAGTTTCTTGGTTCAGCAAAAGCCCTACGTTCTATTATTAGCATAAAATCACTGAACTGAAAGAATCTTTTTAATCTCATGCAGTTCCTATTAGGCCTAACTTGCATTAATAATGGTAAGGGATGATGGGAATTGCAGTTCAATAATATATGGAGGCCAAACATTGCTTACCTCTAATTTAGTGCACATTTCTCCTAAATCAACCGGTTGAATTTTACTTGTAAATCTGGCCTCTACATGACCTTTTGTTGCCCTTTATCACTTTACTGAACAGTTTTAAATTCTCATTCTCTGCATTTTCTAATTTTTGAAAAGTAATTATATCTTATCTTTTACCATAAAGGATAAATGGCTATATTTCCTATTCTTTCAGAAGTTTCATTTACTATCTGATGTGTTATTTATACTTCTTATTTAAGCCAAAGCAATTGAAATTGTACAGCATTTTCTTTTACATTATATAATCTTTTTTTGCCATGAACCTGTTTCTTTCTCCCAAAAATATACAATACATGTCACAAACTAGGGCTCTGAACATGCAGCTACAATTTGACTTATTAAAGCTGCTTTCATATGTCCTACCAGAATAATTAATTACTAATAGTAGCCACATGCTGCATTAAGATCACCTAAATTTGATTGCAATGATTTCACAATGGTGATCATATTTTCATAGCTCTTGTATCTAATCCCAGTCTGCAATGCTAACCTATATTAGTTTATTTGGCCTTCACCGAAATTCTGTACTCAGCTCAGTTCAGTGTTTCACTAAATCACAGTTAAAGCTGTACCTATCAGTGATGAAGCGATATACACAAAACATTTTGAACGCTAGACCATCTGTTGAGAATAAGTTTAGAAGGGGGGGGACACTCCTGAGAAACTATAAACAAACTGGCCCCTGCTAAGGTTATGATAACTCCTTTCATTTAAAAGCCACTATTGCATTGAATTCTTGTCCAAGGACAATGGCTGTTTGGAGGCACACATTAATGAACAAAAAACTTTATCAGCCGTTTTTATAGCACAATCTAGTGCCAGTTTCCAATACACATTTTCCACTGCAAGAAAAGTAGGTGGAATTAAGATTATGTGTGTTTTATCATTTGCATTTATAGTACAAGTGCATGCCACAAGGACCTATAGAATCAACTGCAGGTGAAATGGGAAGCCACATTGCGAATTTTGCTTAAGCTGGTTTTTCTTACTTAGATTAGTTTAAAAGCTATAGAAAATAGTTCTTTGAATAGATATTATTTCATCCATAATCATCAGCTTTGGTGTATTTTATTACTTTTCATCAAGGTAAATATGATACAATAACAACTTTAGATGCTTAGATTCATCAATCTATTGGTATGTTGTTATGATGTGGAATTTATGAATGTATAAGTTTCCACATGTTATCTCACTGGGTGCATTCATCTTATTTTTAAAAAAATGCTGCATCACTATTTGTAGCTTGTTTATGAATCCAAAAACCAGTTCAATAATTTTAGATAAGCAATTTTCTTAATTTTCAGTAGGTGAAATAGAAATCTTTTTTTCTTAGCAAATCCATAGTTGCTATGTAGTAACAGCTTACCCATTTTTTTTAAAAAAATTCTATCTTCACATAATAATCTTTAGACTTTCTTTCTTTCCATTTCTCTCTAGTGAAATCTCTATAGTATCCCACTGAAAGCAGAATGTGGGTTTACAACAAAATAGCACTGACTCAACATTATTACTTTTAATGAAGGACAAAACTTTCTTTTAGGTTCAAGAAAAAGACTGCCAAGTAAGATGAAATTCTGATAAGAAGAATTCTATCAGAAATATTCAAGCTATGGGAATTGCTATGAGACTAATAGACCTATTGAGTAACATAATAATTAAGACAGTATTTTTAAGCCTTACCCAACTTTTAATATTTTATTATTCAGCTAGCAAAATAATTACTACAGTTTAGTTCTACACCTCTAGAAAATTTTTGATTCAACTAATTTGCACATGAAATGCTTTAATTTGGATATGTGAATGTATTGCATTTGTATTTACAATCAAATAAATATGATTGATATAGTAAGAAGCTGGAACGAAGTGATCTTATTTATACCAGAACAGAAAAAATCTCTAGGTTATGAAACTAGTCACAGTTAGTCATCGTGTCAAGCCAAAATTGAGGATAGGGTTTATACCAATAAAAATCACAATTCTCAGTTACAGTACTGATGCATAGTTGCATATTGTACCTCCTTCCTATTACTGAGAACAAAGACTAACTGAGGAAACAAATCAAGTTTATTGTATTAAATTCTACCTAATTTGTCCCTGTAATGACCCTTCAATACTTCGGTAGTATTGAAGGCCCCAAATTTGATTCTTGTTCTGTTTTATCCAGTAGCTTTTTCCTTTTTCATATGCCATATTGTGCAGGGTTAGTCAGGAACATTAGCTGGTGCCAGCCCCTGGAGCAGAGGTGGTAATCCACCCATTTTAAAACAAGCACTTTAAATCAGAGCTCCCCAACCTTTCAGCCTTGGCGGTCCAGAAGGAAAGGGAGAAGCAGGGAAATGTGTGCGCACACAGCCCCGCGTGAGCAAGTACAAATGGCTGCGTGCATGATAATGGCATGAGCGCATGTGCCAACAGGCTGTGCACATGAGCAAACGGGCCATGTGCACCCACACCACCACCAGCATGCTGGTGCCTGTGCTCATGTGCAAATGGGCCGCTAGCACCCATGAGCATGCACAAACAGGCTGCTAGTGCCCACAAGCATGAGCAAGCGGGCTAGCATCCGCTGGTCCTGGTGGCGGTGCTAGTGCCCCCACGCATGTGCAAATGGGGCTGCTAGTGCCTGCACAGCAGTGCTAGCCCATAGGTTGGGGACCCCTGCTTTAAATATTGCTCATGCAAGAGTCATGCCTGTGCTTTCCAAATTCCTGCTGCCCTTTTATAGCTACATTTAATTAGTTACATCTAAATGTTACACAATAGCAACTGCTTGTAGGATGTGGAATTATTTGTGGGACTGAGCAATTACAGATTCTATCTGCTACTATAAAGAATATATTAGCTTTCAAAGTATTGTGTTCAGGACTGTAGAAATTCATACAATGAAATTCAGAATACTTGAAACAAATGGTTTGTTTCAAGTGATTTCATGGCTGGATCAAGATATTAGCAGCTGCAACTGCTTTCCAGGGATCACTTTGTTCTACACAAAAATGTAAGTGGGAGAAATCAACAGTATTTTAAATGACAATGTAATCACACAGTCATTTGGTTGTCCAAAAATATATTTTTTAAAAAATATGGTAGGTATCTTGTGAAACAATTACATCTTATGAGGCCCTGATGAGTTGATTCTTGTATAACCTCATGAGACTGTGGCATTCTCGCCTACAATTCTCCAGATGTTGCTAGTTTGGGGTTCACAGACACCATCTATGTCTCCTGCAGGTAGTTTGGCACCCACGGATGTAGCGCTGCCAATTCTTTTTCTATGAAATGAGTGAGGCTTTTTTGTTTCTGATTTACAGCTGTTATTTAAATTTGATACATATACAGCGGTTGCTTCTTTATGAGACTGAAAAACTATAGCTTTCTAACCATCCTTAGTAGAGAAGGGAAATGGAAATGAACTAACCAGCTTTTCCAAATCCACACTATAATATGGATGTTCCATGCACACAAAAATCTAGGCATAGAACAGCTGGCTTTGGGAGGTCTGTGTCCAACCTAAAACATGCATATTTCAGATTATATCATCTGCATATGGAATGAAAAAGCCAAGATAAGGATTTTCGTTGGTGACAGCACGTGCAAACTTCACTCCTGGCAGTAGTTTTGTGGGAAAGCAGGGGTGGGAGGAAAAAGAGGAAAGCAAGATCAGGAGGTGGGCAGGCCATTGCCAGACCATGCAGAAGAGGTGTAAAAGCACTCCAGGATCCTTATGAGTATTGTTCAAATTGAAACCTTAAAGAACCAAAATGTTTCAGCTTTTGTTTCTGTCAAACAGTAGCTGATCAGAAACTGTTTGGTAGAACTTCCAAAATGCAATTATCTGTTTGGGGTTAAAAAAATACAAAAAAATATTTCTAATTTATATACCCCCTTTTACATGCTTTAAAGTTCTTGGAAACAACTTAGTTCACTTTGTGGTCTGACTACATATATTTTTTCTACTGATCCATCTCTCCTTACCCCTCTTCTCAGGAAGCATTGTAGAACTTCAGAGAAACCAATACATTGGAGCAATTTAGCCAATAATTAGTACCTAATGAATAATATATTTTATGCCACCTCTATGCAAACAGAGGAAAAGCAAAATACCTGCAATTCTGTTTGAAAGAAGAACTTCTGTGGGCATTGTGTGCAGTCGTAGATCTTGTCTTCTTGCCCATGGGCTGAAAAAATATGTTGCTGCAATTTGTTGGCTTGAACAAATACTGGAAACATCAAAAAGGAAAATGTGAACTTTTTGTTAGTTCATTTTATTACATTGAAAGACTTTTTTCAGCGAACATTTCCTCATTACTCCCAGCAATTGCAAAGGGTACAATTATCAAAGAACCCTATAATTTCTGATTACACTGTTGCTATAATAGGCACCAGCCATGATTATTCAGCTCGACATTCAAGTCTTAATTTTCTTTTCTATTCTTTGTAAAGAACCATGCTTATATGTCTGGTAAAAACATAATCAAATAAGACTTAAATCACAAACAGTTAGAAGCGTACTTTTCCCATTTTACCACAACAATTTTAAATTAAACCATACTCCACTAAAACTCAACGCTAAAAATCTTGCTACTGAAAAATTTGGAAGCAACAGATTCTAAAGCCTGTTTTGTGCATTTGCCTAAGTAGCCGATTCTATCTTGTATTGAAATGTGTTAATGTATTGAAACAATTCTGTACAGAAATGTATTAATGTTAAAAATTATATCCCACAGCTATATTGGGGCAATATCTATAAATGTGAAACAGAACTACAGGTAAATTCTCTTTGGATACTTTAAGATCAACGCTGAGTACACACTGAATGCAAAGGTTTCAATAATATAAACACGTTCAATTTTAATGACTACAAACAAGGCCCTAAGACTGTGTAACAGTTTACCTAGGAGACATAGTATTAATAATTAAATTGTATATGCCAGAGGCAGTGTTTGGGTTGGCAGCACTGACTTCTGATGGATGCCTGGTGCACTGTGACCTAAAAAAAGTTTGCATATACAATATTAATTTGTATAGGCAGAGTAAGGATTTATTAAAGATGCTGGCATTTAACTTTGACTCCATTCCTAATCATTAAAATAATTCTAATTGAATGCCAACAACAAAGAAAGAATTAG
Source organism: Vipera berus (assembly GCF_964194415.1). Taxonomy (NCBI): domain Eukaryota; kingdom Metazoa; phylum Chordata; class Lepidosauria; order Squamata; family Viperidae; genus Vipera; species Vipera berus. The sequence goes on from NC_138204.1 coordinate 170,069,432, forward strand.
AACAGGGCTCTTATGAGTCATACATTTTAATCACATTTTTCATTACATTAAAATTATTGGATTCCATTTTCCGTATAAAATTTATATTGGTGATAATATTCTGCACATTGTATAAATTTAATAGCATATTACTCCTAAAACATCATTGTCTATCATTAATGTGCTGTATCTATTTACCCCATCAGCAAAAAAAAATGTTTTCATTTTCAACATACATATTGGAGTAAGAGTTTCAATACTTTGAAAACATTTTATAAAGCCTCTAGCTGAAATGTTGTTTTTGTTGTTATTTGGGAAATCTATTCATGGAAAGAAACAGAAATAGGATTGTTTTTCTAATGTTTTATTACACAGCCAAAACCTACGCTCTAGAATCACAAATGGTATTAAAAATTGCCTACAATACACTTTAGGTATAAATATAGTATATAAACTCAACATTAATGACTTCTGTCTACATGTAGAAAAATGTGGAAAACAAAACAAAAACTCAACTGTGGGAATTACCAAACTAGCATGGCTGACAGGCACACTGTTGAAAACAAAACTAGCTTCAAACATTATTAGAGCAACCTGTGTGCTGAAAAGTAACTAAATGTTATAATACAGAGGGAAAATGTTTAACTAGTAAGTAGGAGGCAATAATTAGAAATAGCAGCAAGGCTTGCCTCTGTTTTATTGGGGAAAGTGCTGCCAAAGAACAAGAAATAACATTTTGGAGTTTTCTTTTCAGTGTAGAAATAATAATCCTGAAATGCATCCTATTGATGATACACAGCTGTGCAGACTGCTGACTTTACTCTCAGAAAACAGATCCTGCATCTAGACATTATTTTCAAATTGTAAAGTTCAATGGCATTACTGCTATTAAAAGTAAAATGTTTCTATGCAGCCCTTAAATGGTTAGATTTCCAATTATAGTTTTAAGTTATGTTTCATCCAGAAAGTGTCTGTGTTTCACACTGTGCAAGAGGCCTTCTCTTAAAGGAAGTGGATCTGTAAAAAGCTGACAGATGGGGTTTCTTTCACTAGAATGATATGTGATTGAGTCCCTATTCCGATAGCACTGGAAAAATGGCATGGGATTAGTTTGGTTGCAGAAGGAAAAGTAGTGGATGATTTGCTGTTGCGTGGGCTGAAAATAATCTAAAAGTAAGGCAATTTGGAGGATGTAGATTTAGATCGAAAGGGTAGTATGTACTCATGATTTACTGAAAAAAGTCACAAATGCATGCTTATCACTGAGTAGCAGCAGCATGCATTATATAATGATTAAGCAGGAAAGATTTATTTTCATATATTTCAAAAGAGTGACTCAGCTGCAAGTCATTATGCTGACTACTCATAATGAATCAACATGCAAGCTGTATGGGCACAGATAGCCATGTGTTGTTTGTATTGCATTTAGATGTATTTGATCATCATATTTTAGTCTGGTGTAGGAATCCGCATACTGTGAGTTGAGAGTGTCTTTTTGATTTCAGCATGGTAGTTTATGATAGTGGTGCAATGATCGTTTAATTGACAATCAATAGGATTATGTTTTAGAGCACGATGTCCAATCTTTTGGCTTGGCTGGGCTGCACTGAGTAAAGAGAATTGTCTTGGGCCACATATAAAATATATAATATAGTTAATGTTTACTACTTTGGAGGCAAGAATTACTAACTTTCCAGGGCCGCATGTGGCCCATGGGTCATAGGTTGGACACACCTGTTTTAGAGTATTGCACTAATGTCACTGATGGTAGTAAATGATAGGATAAAAATCCACCTGCACATAGATGTATTTTATTTCATTCCTAATTTCTGCAAAACTAGTCACACATTTATTTCAGTAATAAACATCACTAATTTTGGTGGTGAAAATACCAGTGCCATGCATAGCCCAAATATAGTCATACTCAACATGTGTAGCCTATTTTTTTATTTCTGTACATATTCATTTATATCCTGCCTTTATTAGTTTGAAAAATAATTCAAGGCAGCTAACATACCTAATTCTCCTTTCTCCTCCTATTTTCCTCACAACAATCCTATGAGATGATTTGGCTGAGAGAGTCACTGGGCCAAGGTCAACCAGCTTTCATGACTCAGCTGAACTAGAACTCATGGTCTCCTGGTTTCTAGCCTAGTTACATTAGAACAGTGGTCCCCAACTTTATGGCTCCATGGACCAGCAGCAGCAGCAGCGTTGGCAATGTGGGGAAGGGGATGGATTCATGCTTGCATCCTAGCTCCTGAGCATGTGCAAATGAAGCTTTGCGCACTTGCCTGCCCCTTGCACAGTCTGGCTCCCAAAGGGCTGAGAATCATTATCAGAGTTGGAGACCCCTACATTAGACCAAACTTGTTTATTTTCTTCACCTGAGAATATCAGGTGCTTTCCCCAATATTGTATCATATACTGCTTTTAAAATTTTTAAAAACAGATATTAAAGTAAGTATTGGCTTCCAAGAAAAACCAGTAATAAGGTTCAAAGTTACTAAGATTTGGGCAAGAAAAGGTTAAGACAGACTATTTTCAGCCTCCTGCTGTTAATATGAAAAACTAACTGTTTATTTTCTCCATATTTTCAGTAAGTAATAAAACAGTCTTGGCAGTTTATCAGTATTTTGAGGGTGAAAAACATAATAGTAATACCCTAGTTCTCTCTGTAACGCTATGTGTTCCAGTGGAAAAACTGTATCAAGCCAGCCAAAGATATGACATCCAGGAATGCAGTTATGGAGGCAGAAATCCCATCCCATTCTACCCCAATACGTTGAATAAGCAGAAAACCTATTACACAGCAAGAGGATCCCATCTCTGAGTCCCATCCTACAAATCAGATAAATATATATTTTGTGAGAGAGGAATGTTGAAAAGATAGAATCCCGATTTCAATAGTGTGGTATAAATGATATCACTGAAGAATATACACGAGTCAATTAAAACCAAGGTGCACAATGAATGAGTCCTATTAGAGTCCCACCTGTAAAGCAGACTGGACACTTGAAGGTTCCTCCCATTCCTTCAAAACTGTGCTCTATTAGATGGCACTGGAGTTTGGCAGGAGAATCAAATGTCTGGTTGCACAACTTGCATTCATGATTTAGTCCTTCATCTGATGGGGTAAAATTGGAGAAAATGTATCATTATTGGTTATGCCTGCCCTCTAATGTTTTGTCAAAAAATACAGGACACTTTGCAAGAGAATAAAGCAATCATATATGATAAATATCACATATTAAACAACTTTTCAAGAAGTGCTCCAAAGCAACCCTTTCTTCCTCCTCCAAATCTGTTGCTATTAAAACATTTGCTTGCTACCAAGAATTAGAAGTAAATGCAGCTAGATTTAACAATATAAATGTAATTGAACACAACTGGTAATATAAGTGTGTGCACATGCATCCAGTTTTAATTAATCAGATAATTAGATTTAATTAATTAGATAATTATCTTGGTGCCCTTGATTTGGCTGTAGAACTTATTCTGCACCAAAGTCTACAGTAGAATAAGGGTGCATATTACGGTTCTGTTTTGGCAGCAATCACTCTATATACAGGTTATGTGAATAAGAGCTACCAAGTATTGGATGCTACAAAAGTGAAGAAAACTCAAATACTTCTATTATCTAAATACAACTATAACGCTCATGTTTATCTGTTTGTTTGTTTATACCCTCAAGTTATCCTGAGCAGAGCATTATACCACAACAATTTCTGAATCAAGGTTATCTAACATCTACTAACTTAAAGAATGCATTAAAAAATCTGGGACCCATTAGTCCTGTAGAATTAAAATTGTTCAGATCAGTTTATTTGCAAAGTGGTGGCTGTTTCGATGTCCCCACAGTAATGGGATCCTGATTTTTGATGCTCCTGCAGTTTCCCACAAGCAAAATCAACAGGGAAGCAGGGAGGAAGTCAGAAGTCACTCCTTTCCCACTGCTTTTGTGCTCACCCTTGGTTATTCTGTATATCAGTTTAGATAATAAACACTGACATTATTGAAGTTTGTTTGCCACTACAATTATTGTTTTCATTTATGATACATATTCTTCTTAGATCATCACAGGACCATCCAACATTGGGGTAAAAAAAATTAATGTTCATTCTGTCACATCAGATTGTACTACCTATTTTTCAAAGGATGACCCAATGAGAATCCAACTAGTTGTCTAGTTTTTCTTAAATCTGATGGGCTACAAAACTATCATGCAGAAAGTTCCTATAAAGCAACAAGCAAGTGTTCAGGTACCTTTCCTTTCCTATCTTATTTTTATATTGTTTCATTATAAACTTTCCTCTCTGACAGATGTTACAACTTCAACCATGCACCTTCTTGTCAGCTGCAAAGACAGTGATTGTAATGGGTGTGAAAGAATTTGTAGATTCCATTTTTATTTAGATGTTACCACATATCATACTAATGTTTACTTTTGATAAATATTAAGGTTTCTGTTTTTTAAAAACTTGCACGGAACAACAGATATTTGTCCTGAATATGAAAGTCTGTATTATCTTTAAACTGGCTTTCTCCTCCCCTTATTAGTAACCATCTTACTGAGAGTCTCAGAGGTCCTTCATTTTTTCCCCAGCTAGAGGCATTCCAAGTACTACCAAATTGATCCTAAAACCTCCCCCGCTATCAGCTGCAGGCCCTTGGTGCCCTTTCTCCCTCCCTGTTCATCCTAGGTCTAACGTTAGTCTTTCTTCTCAGCAATGTTGCAAGCTCCTTTTCTTCCACCATGGGAACAGTGATCAGTTGTCCTACTTAGAAACAGTTGCTAGGTAAAATGCAGCCCCCAGCTCTTTTGTACAGGGTTCAATTCCCTCAGCCTATCTTAGAAAAGGTCCTCCTCTGTGTCACTATTGTGTTATATCTACAGTTTGGTTTGACACGTAAATATATTAGCCAGTTAATAAGAAAAACACATGCACACTCACAAAACAACTGCATCTAGTACACCACTCTGGTGTATTTTAAGATAACAGCTATCAACTGAATACTAAATTGTCCCACCATGCCTAAAGTAACACAGCCTTCCATGATTGACTCCCAAGAAATGATGAAAAGATAGGAGGCAACAATTAAACTACGGTAAGTATGGCCTTCAGTTTATGTCTTTATTGTATGTTGCCCAGCGTCATTTCATGTGAGATAGGCAACTGTATAAATTTGAAAAACAAACAAACAAATAAACTATCTAACCTCATCACTGAGTTGTTCTCCCAAACTATGACAAACTAAAACCAAGAAAAGTGATTAGATTCCTGATGTTTTGGCTCAAAATGATTGGGATTTATCCTTAATACAAAGAGGCATAATTAACATAAAATTACTGCTGTCTGCTGCACCAGCTCCCTCATTCCTAACAACATTATCAGAGATGGTTAAGCTAAAAGAATTACATAACTACGGTATATATGTGCAAAAACCCTGCCGATGTGTAATATTTTTAGCCAGTGAGAGCAATTATATTAGCAGTCAAAGAAGTTGTCTCTTTGGTCAGAAATTGTAACTTTCTGCAGAAAGGAAGACTACTCCTAAGTCACAAATAGGCAATTCTGAAAAAAATATTGTGTGTGACCCAAAACCTTTTTCTTTCTCCAGGTATTAATCTAGTGCAGTTGGGGTGTAAAATCTTTCCCACTGAGATCAGGAAGTAAATCCCACTAAATAAATACAGTTTTACTTTGGAATAAATATTTGCAGTGGAGTATTTTAGGAAGTTTAGTTGCATCAACATATTCATAAAATCCAAAACAGAAGTGGCATGTGAAAGGCTGGACTTTCTTTTGGTTACCTGAATTTGAACGTGATTTGAAAATATACTTCCTAGCTGAGAAGAAGAAATGTGCTATGCTTGTTGAATGCAGTGCATTCCTTGGTAACTCATATCCCCATAAATCCATTGATTTTTTAAAAAAATCTGAACGCTAATTCTTGATCAAGTTAAAACATCTGATTCAGGTCTCCAAGAGCAGTTATCACTAGCTATTTTGGAGGATGGCAGAATTATCCAAATGGCCACGTTATTCACAAACGTTTATATTTGAATATCAAACTATTCCCTCACGGCATAAGCAACATTATGCAAAAACAAAACAAAAGAAAACAAATAACAACAAAACAGAAAGGGAGTAAGGCATGAAATATGATAAAAAGAAAAGAAAAGCAGCTTACATAAATCTAGTTTATATCAACACCATTCACTATTCTCTGTACCTTACTATTTTTTTACAACAAAGTTGGCAGAAGCAAACATTTGTATGCAACAATATACGTTTATTTCTTTCAACAAATATTCATTCCTTACAAAAGGCCACCATGCTACTCACTACATTCTTTCAATATTTCTATATCTTAAAAATTTCTCACTACATTTCCCCATTTTTGGTACGTTCTATGGCATTCCATATTTGTAGGGAGGAAAATCTCTCTTGAATTAGTCTGTGAATTGGGAGGGGGCAATCCCACTTAGACGGCTATGTGAATTACATCAGGCATTATAGATAATTATTTATTTAATTTGTTGAATTTATTTTCTGTCTATCTCACACAGGGGCTAATCTGGGAGGCCTATTATTCACAGACCAGTGGGAGGGACCCTCTTCCCAAATATTTGGGTGGATGCGTTTTAATGAAGAAAAGAAAAAAGGAATCTCAGTTTTAGATCTATCGAAGTGAACATAAGCAATGGCAACTTCCAAAATATTTGCCAAATGCAAAACATCTACATAGAGTGGTTTAAAGCAAACATAAGACTGACAAAATTATTACCCATGAAATTATATATTCCTCACAAAAAGTAGTACCAGCCTGCCTGTTTATGCCTGTGAAAAAACAGGCACTTTATGGGGACTGTTTTTTCAAATTTGCTACCATGAATCGCACATTCAAATTTTATATTTCAGTTAATTTTTGAAGTCCAATGTACACATGAATTTTTTTAATGGAAGCTCCAAGATAATTTTCCCATTAATATATGGTTTTATGCCTAAAAAAGACATTGTAAGTATAAAAGTAATACCTAATATTAAGTCTCAATAGGAGAATTCATGAGAAAAAACAAATTGACCAGGAAAAGAAGAATATTGTTCATGTTTACTTCTCTTTCTTCTCCTGTTTTTCAGTTTTGGGGCAACTCATTAAAACAATATATTCATATTTATGGTGATGCTGAAAAAACCCAGCAAATAGCCATGACTAAAAATATGTTTGAATTCTGGTTTCCACTAACATTGTTGGAGATAAAATTGAATGTCAAAGCTTGCAGAATGCTATTGATTTCTATGGTTATGAGAAGGAAGCCAATAACATTATATCTGCACTATATGGACAGTTTAGAAGAGGTTTATTCTCTTTCTCCTCTTCCTTAATATTATAAAATAGACTCTTCCAGACTGATGCCTTTAAGATGTTTTGAGACTACAATCAATCTGGAAGGTTCTTCGTTAATTGAAAACTGCTCTAGAGATATAATGGGAGGTGCTGTGGCCTATAAGATATTATGTGAACTGTTAAAAATGTATCATTTGTGTTAGGGCTATTAAGTTAAGATTATTTATGCTTTTAAGGTCCTTTTTTTCCTTGACTTTTTGTATTCCATTGCATGTATTGGTAAATCCCTTTCAGGGGCATTCCTATAGAATTGATGATCATTTGTCACTAAACACTTTCTGGATTGGTAACAGTGACATGACAGTAACAATTCTGAAGTGTGGATGGCCTAGAGAAGACTGACGATATCACTATCTCAAAATGTCCTAATTTTCAATCATGTTAGTATTTAATTTTGAAACACCAATTTTACATTGATACATCTTGGTGCTTTTTATAGTTATAAAACTGGAAAAAACCAAATGATCTGCACAGGAAACCTTAATATCTGAACACTTAATGTAGAAATACTGAACATCATATCAGAAATAAACAGACATAAAAAGGCTACTTTGAGAATGTACAGTTGTGACAAATTTGAAGTGAAGTGCCAGAACATCATTTCAAGAGGTTATTCTCCCCTCATACATCCACTTCAAACTACTTTTTCCCGACAAATTTACAAGGAAAAAAAATCCAAAAGCACTGAAGAGCTTTAAAAAAAATCAGTCAGAATAATCAAATCTTTAGAAAGATGGTAAATGATAGTAATTGGAAAATACTGTCTGACTCATTCATGAAAGTGAGATTTAGAGTCAATTGATTTAATAACCATTAAAATATTCTATGAAGGATTTAATAGATTGGCAAAGCCCTGTTTTTATTAGGAGTTATTGGTATGATTTAATGAAATTTATAGGCAATTGCCTCTAGGGAATAAGTTACAAATTAGATATCCACCAACTACTTACTACAGACCTGATTCACACAATGGTTTTCCCTATCATAAACACAGTTGTTTTTGAAGTTGCCTCAAGGAAGATGTCCAAGTGAAGAACATTCTTAAGTAGAATTTCTATCAAGCTGTCAAAATGACAGATCATCAGCATGAGCATCTCATCATCTATTTTCATAATAATGTGCATTTTTGGAGTGCATGCTGACTGAGAAATCTACACATGTAAACTGCTGTTTTCCAAATAAAATGATGCATTATATTACTAGGGTAAAAGTAGCATTTACTATGCAAATATAGAGTCTCTTCCGGTTGTTGTGCCTAGTATTATATTTCCAAGAGTTGTGGTAGAGTGGAAGTAAGGCCCCTTGTGATGAGTCTCTAATGGAAAAAAAATAAGATGAAATAATAAGCACAGAGAAGCTCCTATGCACACAGTCATAATCAGACAGTGGTAACTGAAGCAGATTTCCAACTCTTTGCTGCTCCTTCTGTCCTAACTGAACAATATGACTACCCAGCAATGTTTTAGCCATGTCACTTATCAAGTTTACTTTGCTTACTGCTAACAACTGATTGCTGTCAGTCCATTTAGAGAGAGCCTATTTCACTCTTATTAAGGCAAAACAGCTTAAGTATTTAACTACTTTTTGCGTGACAATGTCCTTGCACTGTTTTTTATTCTATCCGTACCACATGAGATATAGATAGTTGCAAAGAGAAAGCCTATGTATGCTGTTCTATTATCATCCAATCTAAATAGTTACGCTTTAAACCATGATTCCCTTCTCATTGGAATCAAACTGTCTGTTGTTTGTTTGCCAGAATGCCAAGTATGTTAACTTAATCTTCTTTTGGTTTTCCCCAATTCACCCAGCTGGGCAATACAATTCTTTTAAAAGACCTAATATAGAAATTAACAAAGTCTGAAAACTTCCAACATACGCTCATTGTTCTTTGATTGTAATAGGCCTTCTGTCATTTACAATTTCTCAAGTATCATTATAATAAATAAACAAATAAAGATGAAGAAACCAAACTGAAATAATTCATGATATAGCAGTAAGGAAATGGAAATGCAAAAATCAAATGTACAGCTGGGAATTGCTGAGGGAAATGTTTACAGTACTTCAGGAATCTGCTACTGCAAAATTGTAGACAAAATCTTGTAGGTTTGTTGGACACAGTGCAAAGTGGTAATAACTACAAAGAAATATTGGAAAACTTTTACCCCTCTCTTCAATGTATAGAAGGTCAAATGTGCTAAATAACTTAAGGAATTAAAGTAGTTCTGTAGAAACTGCATAAAGCTAGCATACCAAAACTACTACTATAGTCTATAGCATATATACTGCTACAGACTATAAACTATGATAATTCTGTAATGAGAAAAAGGATCTCCCTGAATATGGAAGCTGGGCCATTACATTCTACTTTCATATACAAAGACTTCTTTCTCTAACATAAGAGAATCATTTTCACATTTATGCTTTATTACAGCAGTCTGAAAATCACACAACATATACATTTTCTGTACATTCATCTCTAAACTAATAAGAATATAAAGAACTATGGCGACGCTTCTTCTGTGCCAACAAATCTGTACAAACCAACACTGCCTATTCTGACTGTCAGAGATTTTGAGACAGAGATGTCACTTGAACTTCATTCTAACTGGAGACATCAGGAATCAAATATGAGAACTTCTGCAAGCAAGCCATGTACTGCATCACTGAGCTGTGGCGTTTCCCCAAGAAATGCCATGCTGAGGCACACAAATGTTAATTCTAGTCTAGCATTCTGTCCTCTTAACGGCAGAGAGAAGATGTCACAGGGAACATCATGTAGGGAATCATCTTGATTGCTTCCTCTGTTGTTAGCTTTTAGTTGTTCTGGGTAGACAAAATATCTTTAGAGGGGAAATTGGACTAGCATTGCAAAGCTATACTATTCTGCTTCTAGTATGTTTTATGGAATATAATGGAAACGATTTTTAAAAAACTGGTTAAATTTTGTGCTGATTAGAATCTTATGATTTCTGCTCCTCCCTCTCATTAGAAAAAGTTCTGATAATTTAAGTGCAATAAATAGAAAATTCTTTTTTATCAGTTCTATTAAAGCTGGACTTATATATGTACCCTAGACAAAAGCCTGGGGCAGCAAATGTGGGTGGCAGCAGTTTTGCTTTGGCAGCAGATGGAATGGTCTTCCCCACTGTGGGGTTGCTAATTTATATCTTATACTTGCTATTTTGAAACCTTAAATGACAAAAGGGAGGGATGCTCAAAGAAGTAAGAAATTGTTGCTCCAGAGAACAGGGATGAGAAAAGCTGCAGAAAGGGGCAGGAGGAGATTCTAAGACTCTCAGATTTGTACATGTTATCACAGTATAGCAGGTGATTGGCAGCTGTTGTGGGAAATAGTCCCATGTTTGTTCAGAGAAACTGAAGAGACAATCTTAAAATTTTCTAGCTCTATGACTGCGTGCACAACTCAAGGCTGTTCCAAACTGCTACCATCTCTAGGTAAATGGCTTATCCAGTGGCATAGAAGCAGATGATCAGTGCCATGGGAAAATGTCCTGGTTACATCAATAACTGTTATATATTCCCAGTATCTCAGCCTCTTTTGTGAGTACTGGCCAGCTATTTTTTTGGTTCAAGGGAAAAAAATAACTTGCAGTAGTCTGACTGTGGTTAAAGTTGCCATCAATATGCATCCATGCTGGTGTGGAGGGAGGGCTCAATTAAATAAAAAGAACCCAAAGAACAGAACACCTAGAGAAGTCCTATTCTATACACCCATTTAGGGTCTCCCTTCTGACTACATAATCATGTTTGCATGCCATGGATGACTGGAAAAGTCATCATTAACCTCAAGAAAGCCTGGTGCTATATGTGACTGAATTTTCTTATTTACTTGACCCTTAGTGAAGTGGCACATTGATGAAAAACTGGCAATTTGAAGTAATTAGTTTGTGAAAATTAAATCTGGCCAGCTATCCAGGGCAACAAGTAGATTAGGGAAAGTCTGTCTTGGGAAGCAAATTTCTCCAAAAAAATATATGAAAAAGTAAAAAAAAATCCTATCATTTGTCAAGGTCAAAAAGATTAACAAAAATGTAGAAACTGAACATACTGAGCACTAGTTTGTATTTTTTTTATAAACCAATACATTTTATACAAGGGAAATAAAGAAAACATATCAGTACTAAATGTGTGTCCTGCTCTTACTGCATTAGTCTTAGGCTGCCATGAGCTGGCATGGAATTAGCAGGATATTTAATGAAATGGATGGATGGATAGATGGATGGATAGATAAATGCCTCTGCTTGATATTGTTTAAGCTCTGAAGCAAAGGAGGCCTAATTAGCATTTGGATTGGAGACTACCCAAGCTATGGCCTAGACCAGTGCACTGATAAATATTCCAGAATGTTGCTATGGAAGATTCTTCTATAACATTTCCAATCAAAATGCATAAACATGCCAATGAGGAGCCAAGACTCAAAGGAGATGTACATAAAATGATTCTTTCTCCCTTACTGATTGGTTCCCATGTTACATAAGTGATATTGGTGCTTCTGGATTATGGGCTGTATGGATCTCTAAAAAAGAGAAAGTGTTACTATGCAAAGTACCCAATCATTCAGAAGATCCTGATGATTTTGGATTTTGAATACTATTGCTGCAACTTGAAACTATTCTTTCAGGATTGAAAGCCTCATTTAAAATATGATTCAGGGTTTAGATCCTATACTGATAAGATATTAGATTACAAGGAGAATTAATGTAAATTAATACATTAATATATTAAATTAATAAATACATTAATATAAATTTGAATATACTTCTTTTGCAAAACATCTTAGATATCATCGTTGTATGATATGTTCATAATTCTCTATAACAATTATTTGGCTGATTCACAGAACTGCAAAACCTAAGTGTGGGTAGGTATTGTCCCATGTTCCAGTTTCTAATTGTGAGCTTAGACACCTTAACCTCTCTTTCTCTTCGAAATAACACTTCCTTGTTCTGCCGTTCTATATAATACACAGGACTACAATGAAACGAGCAATCAAAAACTACATACTGCATATCTGTGTTAATTAATAAAAGTTACATTAGTTTTCATGGAAAAGGTAATTTACTCAAAATCAAAACACTTTGGCTTATTTTAAAGCATTGTTTCTCTTAATTTTGAAAGCAATTCTTTGTTGTTTTGTCAACTATAAATTTGTTTTAAAATTGGTCAACTTGCAAGATATAGCTTTCTCTAATTGTTTGAGGTTAAATACCTACTAGTATTGCCCACCTGTCTGGGAATTCTGGAACTGGTGGAAGTACTGGTATATCTACCATCGAGTTCTACACAGAAAAAACACAAATTGGTAAAATTGAAAAAAGATACTTTATGGACACTTCATGCAGCATAAAGAAAACACTACCTGTTGACAAATCTAGGGGAAACACTTTCTAAGACTGATCCATGTAGTTAGTTAATTCCATATTATAGTGGATCAGCCATGTGAACTGTGTACAACACATACTTCTCTCTGCCCAGAAATGTTTCTTGAGGAGACACAAGAAAATGGCTACTTAGCTGCCTGCAGAAGACATCAGCAGGTTACACAGAAGTACTTGTACCCTTGAATTTTTTTTGTCTTTTCTAAACATTGTACATTAAATATGTGAATAACGTTGACACGGAATTATTGATATGGTCAGCATACACAGTGTGGTATATAGAAACACAAAGTCTGGCATAAAACTGCATTATTTTATTGCCTTTTTCTTGTGTTGTATCTTTGGCTGTACAGGATACATAAACAAATGGAATAAATTGGTGATATTCATTAAAGCTTTCAGGCAACAAACATAACACCATTTGAACAATTCTTACTTTTAGGCTCTTATTTTTCATATTTCTAGAGTGATATGCTTTTGTGGGTGATTCCCACATAATGTTCCAGTAATATGTACCAACATCTTTGCTTATGAAGTCCTTTAAGAAAAAAACTGTCACTAGTCTGGGCTATAAACACCTAATGAATCTTTTGGGACATATTTTTCTGTGACTGGCTCCTGAATTTAAACAATAAAATTTAAATGCTTTTTGGCACAGTCAAGGAAAGTCATACAAGTCTTTCTATGGCACTGAATCTACTTGAAAGTTTCATTCATATGTTTTGGTAATTTAAAAATGCAGATATCTCCTCATGGTTTATCATTCTAAATTCGGTGGAATGTATATTTAATATATTTAAGATATTGTCACATTAGCAGAATAAAGTAGACAGGAAAAGTGATATTGTCATATTAGCAGAATAATACAGAGAAAGTGACTTTTCAAAGCATGCCAAATGGATACACGGAAAACTATTCCTCTTAATCTTAAAATGGGGAGAAGAAAAAAAAGATAAAAGTCAACGTTGCCTTAAAGTTATGCCTCAAAGTTATCTAGGGCTTAAAACTATGATCCTTCTCACAGGTTGTCTGAGGTTATTGCCTGCATAATAGCATTATATCATGAGAATAGAAAGGGGATGTTTTTGCATGTAATTTCAAACTGAGGTTACAATCCCACAATCATAATTTTATGCTTATATCTTGCCTTTCCTCCAAAGTTTCAAGGTGGCTTAGTTAAGGACTGCACTTCAATTTTCTCCAAACAGCATAAACTCATGAAGTATGTTGGGTTGAGTTGGGGGGGAGGGAGAGAGAGAGAGAGAGGAAAAAAAGAGGAAAAGTATGTCCAAGTTTAGCCAGGGATTTGAATAGCTGAGGGCTGACATCAGCTGGGATCCCTCCAGTAATAAACCAACGCCCTAAGTATTATATCATTGCCTTAACTCAGAACCAATATTTTGATTTAAAAACTATCCCATATACACCTATTGATTTCAGTGGGATTTATTATAAGACTGAGATGTGCATCAATCACCAAAGCTTGGATTGTAACTGCCTCTCTCATGCTCTAAATGTCTCAATGCACCATGGAAATCCACTCCTGAAAAAGAACTCAATATATTGTGCTTAGGGATGTAGCAGAAAGGAAGGGATTCACTGAAAATTAATAACTATTCTTCTTTGTGTTTGCAAATTACCTTCATGAATCCAAGATCATTTTGCCTGTTTTGCATCTTCTATCTAAAGTTTTCTCAGACAGAAATTATAATGACTAATGGTTAGTTATCGTTTAATTTTAAAAAAGTATAGACTTATTCATATGGGATACATCTGGGTCTTATACTTGGAGGGAAAATAGGAAAAACCCAATTCAGTCTTGGTATTTTTCCCCCTGGAGGTAATGCCTGTTATTGAAAATTTAGATTATTGAAAGGAATGCGTCAAAACTGTGTTTTAATAAAACAAATGGAAAAAACAAAAGTGACTCAGTTTTTCAAACTGATTCAAATATTATCTACATTTTTCTATTTTTAACTGCGTTATAATCTAATTAATATGTTACTGGCATTGGTACTCATGTATTAAAAAAATGAAATCATACTTCCAGCTAGCTTTCAATGTTATTTTTGTTATTTAATCTTGCTTTACAATGCCTACCCATTGAACTAAGTCATACAGGTGGGAAAAAACACACAAAAGGAACTGCTTACACAAGAGAATCCAAATGACCAGGGCATCTATAGAATCTGTAGAATCTCTAACCCTAACCCTTGTTTAGTGATTCCCCCAACTGGAACCAGCAACTCGGTCATTAAGAGAAGCAGTTCATAAAC
Source organism: Vipera berus (assembly GCF_964194415.1). Lineage (NCBI taxonomy): Eukaryota > Metazoa > Chordata > Lepidosauria > Squamata > Viperidae > Vipera > Vipera berus. The sequence continues at coordinate 170,084,502 of NC_138204.1, forward strand.
TGCGATGGTGCTTATAATCTTACTTCAGCTTTCCTTTGTTTTACAGACTGGTAAAGGTTGTAAATGCAAGGATTAGTTGCAAAGTTACTTCTTCATCACTGTTGTAACTGCAAATGGTTATTAAATGAGCTGTTGCTAAACAAGGACTACCCGTATCTAATAAATCAGAATTACCATCTCAAAGCAACCACTCATTTGAAGAAAGCTATGGACAGAATGTGCAATTGAGGGCATAGTAGAAGTAATATTATTAATCTGGTTCCTATTGCTGCATAATCAGAGCGTATTACATGACAACAATGCACTCAATTGGAATGGACTAAATAAAGGGCCCTAATTGGACCTAGTTATAGTATGTTTTGTGAATGCAGGAACATCACTAAATGGAAACTATGCAAGCATTGTTGCTAATTCATAGAAATCCGTACCATACATAAGAAATTTTCAGTCAACAATGATTATGGCATTCTGGAAAATATCAAATGAGCAAAAATAATATAACATACATTAGTGACTAAATCTCTCTTAAATGATATATTCCTTTCTTAAATACTAAATACAAAAGGGAAACTTGTTTTAACCAATGGAATAAAAACAATAACAAAGCAATGAGGTTAAGGAGCAGTAACTGAAATCAAGAAATATTTTTCTTTTTTTTAAATTATCTGTTCACTTTTTAATTTTTAATAATGAAACAAAATTTGTGGAGCTCAACAATAGACATTCTTATCATATAATAGCTCTATGCACCTTACTTTTTTAGTTTTTTACTCTATGCCATCAAGCTGGTGTTGACTCTTTGCAACCACATAGATATTCTCTAGGACAATTTATTCCCATTCTGCTTGTTCAGTTTTTCCAATGGTGTACCCATTGCTGCTGTAATTGAGTCCATGCTGATTCTCCTCTCTACCTTTCATAGTATTATTACCATCCAGAGAATGTGTCTTTGCATAATGGGTCCGAGGTATGATAATTTGAGCCTGGGCATTTGTGCCTACTGAGGAACTCTGGATTGACTTGTTCAATGTTTGTTGGCCATCGACAGTATGCTGAGGAATTTTCTACAACATAAAAATTCAAAAGGGTCTCCCCATCCTGTTTCTCAAAATCCTACTTGTATTTCTATAACGTCATAAAATATATAGAAATAGAAAAGAGGGAAAATAATTGCCTAGAGACAATCCCGATCATTTTAGGCAAAGACACATCCTGGCATCTGAATATCTTTTCCAAAGTGTTTATGGCTACTCTACCAAGTGGTCGTGTGTAGCTTATTTCTTAACTGCTAACACTTTCGCTATTGTTAGTTGATCCTAAAAGGCAGAAATATATTTATCGCTTCAGTATCTTCACTGTAAAGTATCTTCACTTGTACCTACTGTCGTTAGTTTTAATCTTTGTTCCATCTTTTTCATTGTGCTTCTTGACTTTCATGGCTAGAACTGATATTTTCATTTTCAGCTATCGGAGCAGCATTATATACAAAGCACAGATTAGTGATTTTAAAACCATGCTCATTTATTTTTAATCCAGCTTCCCTCAAAAATTCTATATATAGGTTGGATAAATGAGGGGAGGATATATAAGTTGTCTCTCTTCTTTTGCCAGCTTGCCTGTTTTACTATCTGAACTATGGCTTCCTGATCTGCATAAAGGTTTGGCATGATGCCAATGAGATGTTCTCTTTTTCTCAGAACATTCCAGTTTCACATGGTTGACACAATGGAACGCTTGTCTATAAACAATGAAGTATATGTTGACTTCTTTTAGGTATTCTTTGGTTTTCTTGGTTGTCCATTCTGCATCAGCAACAATGTATCATGTCCTTCAGCATTTTCAAAAACCAGCTTATAGCATCTTTGTAGGGCTCTGCTCTCTGTTGGAAGATCCTAAGCATCATTTGTTTCCATGCAAAATGAAGAATGTTTATGATGTTGTCTTACTTTAGGGAGACCTAAACTTCAAAAATAATACACTGTTGCTGTTAAGCTCTGATTTCTTATGCAATCTTTTCATTTTACAGCATTCAGCATGACTTTCTGATACTGGTATACTCATATCCATCATCTTATATTAATTACACACCATGATTTTTTGTTGTTGCTAAAATTGGTAGCTTTGGGGTACAATCCTCTAGTCCACTATATAGGGTTTCTTCCAGTGCAGCCTGCACGATTCGTACAAAAGCTCCTCTGAAATGAATGGAGGTTTCACAGCAGCAGCAACTGGAGCTATGCACCTTTTATCCACAAGAAAAAAGGATATAAATTGACCCAATGCTCTCCTTTTCCCACACATTCTGTATTTTTGTTTTTGTGCTAATATATTTCTGTGCTTTATCGCTGTAACCTGCTGTTCTCTTTAATTGCTTATTGTTATTAATTATATAGTGGTAACATTGTTGGCTGCTTGAACTATTTGGCTATAAAAATGCATTTATTATTATTGCCACTGGAGCTGCAGTAAATTGCCAGGGTTCTGTCTAGAGATAAATGCCTTTGAATATTCATCCAATAAAATTTGAACCTGGATCACACTACAATTTTCTTTTGCCTCTCTCTTTTTTTCCTTCTTCTTCTGCTCTCCTCTTTCTTCCCTGTTCTCATTTAATTTAAATACAGTATTTTTAAGAATACTGTCAGGAATTGTTAAATAGCAATCTTATATTTTGGAATGCCTTTCTTTTGCATTTTGATAGTTTATCTATTTAATTATTTATGACAAACATATCTTAACCGGAAATTGAAAGTGAGTTTCAGAGTTAGATGGGCAAGTTCTCTTCTAGGCTCTGTTAGTATGTATACAAAGATACGAAATCCAACAATGAGTCTGTTTGCCACAATATTTCTGCTTCATAATACCAATCTTATCAACAATTTGAGCCATATGCACATAATAGAGAAGGAAAATGGCCCTCAGTGAAGCATTTTATTCCACACTGTAAGACTAACACTAACATCAACAAGGTATAAATGATATTATGGTGCTAGTGATTCCCTGGCCAGTTCACCATGCTTACACATGGGTAGCTAATTCCTAAAGCTGGTTAAAATCAGTAGAGGCAATAAGCTTATATTAACTCATCTTGAAATCTGAAATCCATCTGCTGTTTGGGAGCAATAATCTTTTGACCGGCATGCAAGCTGCTATGGCCAGATTAATGACCCAGTACCATACTGTTATCTCGATTAATGTACACAGCAAAACAGAGGACATGGAAATTTAATTGTAGAAATGCCACAAATTAACGTGGTTCCATGTTCACAACTGGGTTCTAAATCATGCAAGAGCAGCACTTTCTGAACCTTGGTTAAAATATTTAATATAACTTTTGATTATTTTTGGCCTGCCAATATTCCCAAGTTGGAAGCTTAATCAAGAAGTGATGAGATAAATGGGGTATGGGAACCTTTCTGGGTGAAAAGCTGTGGAAGAGCAGAACTAGCAAAGTGTAATTCTAATGTTGTCCTTTCCCATATACACATGCTACCTGTTTCCAATATATGAAATATTGTACTCTGAACACAATAGCACAAATATGTTTTCTTTTTTACAACAGGGCTTCCATCAAATAGAAACACAAACACAGTGGTTAGCATGACAAGACTATAATAATGAGTCATTTGCCCTATATTATCATAGCTCAATTAGGGATGAAAATCCTTGATAAAAGTGAAATCAAATAAAAAATACATCTGTCAGTGTGGAATGTCAGGACATCCAAAACACAAATGAGGTATCTGTAAACAAAGAGTGTCAGCTAATGCAAAACAATAAACAAAACATGTTGACTCTGATGATTCCTGAATCAGAGAAGGGGGGAGGAAGGAAGGAAGGAACTCAGAATTATAAACGCTGCTATAGCCATATAAGTAATTTTTATGCAATATATAATATATATTTTATTGCTTTCAGTGTGGCCTAGTAGATGAAAAATTGGAGAAATAAAACTACAAATCCTGCCTCATCCATTTGTTAAGTGCCTTGAGCAATTCATATAAACACAGCCTCTGTTCTTCACCTTGAAATAGAAATCATATTGATGGCTTGTAACGATGTACACTGGAAATAGCCATGTACAGAGTCAGACCATTGATCCATCTGGTCTAGTACTGAACATTCCAAGAGGAAACTGATTTCCAGGATCTGTACTGAATTAATTTATTTGCAGATGCCAATAATTAAATTAAGGAAATTTTGAATGCCAAGCCATCTGATTTATCACTCAGCTATGGCCTTTAAATTTTAAAAAGTTTGAACTTTAAAATCTAGACTAAAATAAAAGAATAAAAGAATGTAGTAACCCTTTTAAAATTTGAATCATATAACTGGACAGAACTCCTCTGGAAGCATCTGGACTGTCAGCTCTGAATCTCAGATCTGCTTAAGAGTCTCTGTGAGAAATCTTGAAGCTAGCAAGTTTATGTTCTTCCTGACAGCACTGCTCATGTCATGCTTACATGTCAGTCTTCCTACAAAGAGGGAAAACAAATGCACTGATGTTAAACAGTTGGAATTCATTGCTTTGTCCCTCTTTCCTTTCACACACAAAGCAAACTCAAGATTTCATAATCCTACAGGTACACACAGGGATTTCCTACATGGTCATAGCATGGCAAGATCACAAAGGAATATTATCTCAGTCGTATTTTGAAGGCAAGGTTCTTTCAGAAAGAAAAAAAGGTGAAGAGATCTAGGGGAAGACATTACTTGCTTCACTGTGTTCAGTTCATGGAGGTGGTAAAGACTGTTATTAAAAAAAAAATAATCCTGAAAATTACTGGCCAGCCTTCTTCAACCTGATGCTCCCAGATATTTGAAGTCACAATACTCCCAAGCAGTATGGTCATACTAGTTGGGAGCATCAATACCACACATTGCAAAGACAAATACTTATCTAAGCAATAAGACTAAGATCCATGCACTTTATGTCCCCAAAATAGTCAAGATTTCAATAGTCAAGATAAAAGCTTTTCAATATCCACAAAATGGAACCTTGCCTCAGAAAAAGCTAGGTGGATTCCTACTTCAAAAGGATTTTATCTGTTTTTTTTATCTCCCTCCCCTACCATATCTGATTCAGTCTGATGAAAACAAACAGCTTTTGTAGTTTCATAGACATTCTCATAGTGCTGTGTCATTACACAAAATGGGGGGAGGGGGGTATTCAGCAAGTTGAAATTTTGTCAAAAATGATTACATATCTGTTGCGATGTCATTAAACAAGCTCTACCCAAGTCAAAATGCAAGTATAAAAGGGGCACAGTTTGTATTATAAACCACATTCCATCCCTTGCCCACCAGCTGCCAACATCAATGCAAATTTCTGAAGGTGTGTGGGAGAATATCTTATCTCCCAAGGTATACAGTAGTGGCCAAAATTGTGGAAACCTTTTGGGAAAAGTGTACATTTGAGGTTTGATGGCTAATAACACCACTTTGTTTTTGGAGTAGTACCATAAAATTATGTATCAATGGAAAGATAATTTAATCAAGAATGTAAGGCAACAAAGTTTTTCAATTATCTGTATTCTATGAAAGGTTATAGCCAAATAACCAGAAAAGGGAAGCACAACTTGCTTAGGCTGATATCAGGTAGCTTTCCCTCATCTGATTGTAGCCAATGAGCATGAGTGTTTAGAGAGCCAATCAGGTGTCATCTTGCTTTGGCAATGAGCCAATCAGATCACAGTATGATTTAGTTAGTGATCTCATGTATTGAAGCTGAGAGGAGGACATTCGTCACTGTGTTATGTGATCGCTATCAAGTTGGTTGTTGTTTTTTGTGTTATTTCATTTAGTGAGCTTGTAAAACATAATAAAATTAAAGTAATGGTGCAAAGAGTTGACTGGTTGCCTAGAAAGCGATGTAAAATAGTATTATTAAGTGAACAAGGCTACAGTTATAAAGTAATTAGAAGAAAAATTGGTGGAAACTTAACCAAAGATGACATTTCAGCTGTACATTTTTCCCAAAAGGTTTCCACAATTTTGGCCACTACTGTAATCATCTTTCTAGGAATCTCCATCCCATTAGTATTTCATATTTCAATCTTTGTATTTCAGATACTTTTTCAACTGGCCTCATTTCAACAGGGATAGAATAAGAATAGAATAAATATCTTTATTGTCATTGTGTTTCTCACAACAAAATTAAGTGCTGTCCACAGTGCACACTACACACAAGTAAAATTCACAAGCAAAAACATACATTATATACATGCATCCCTCACATTCCATTCACCATTGTGCTGCCCCTAATATCGCACTTCAATGTTGCACTATACAGTAGTATTTAATATGGTTACAGCTCTGGATATTACTGTCATTACTAAAAGTGAATCCTGGCCTTGAAAAACGGTTGAGAAATTTTTCATTTCCCTGTAAAAATTCTTGACCTAATTTTTCTGCCCCACAAATCTTCTTGAAAATCTCAAATAGGCAAGTTATGTTCAGTTTTAGTTTAGCCATGTGATAAATACTATGAGCCTTTTCAGTCAGATGGATGAGTTCTTATGTATGTTTGAGATGCCTATTCCGTCAAATGGAATGTTCTCATTGTATTTGCCACATTTGACATTCATGTAACTATGTATTTGGAATCTTATCTAATTTTATTAATGATTTGATTATTTTTTTCTTGAGCTGCCCTGAGACTTTAAATGTAACTACTGAGTGAAGGCCCAACCAATACTCCCTGTGTTTCCCTTCTAACTTCTTTGTCACTTTATGTAACTGAAAAATTCCAGATTTATTTTTAATAGAATGAAAAATCCAAGGCGCAAATCATATGTAGATGTTAAATAAACTGAACACCACAGACTAAGAGATAAATAGCAGAAATAACACTTTCCAATAACGAAACATGTAGAGATTTTACCTGAAATAAACTTTATTTACTTCTACTATATTAAATGAAATCAAAATATGCCTAACTCTGAACTTTTGAAAGTACAATAGTTTCTTTTGTAAAAGAAACTAAGAAAAATAATTGACTCTAGAACCTTCATTTATTGAAAGATTAAATTAGGATGTTGGTGACACACAGTTTGTTCTCCTTGTCAAATAAGCATTCCATCATTTTGATGAGTTTTGTGTTTCTTCAATGACATTTACAACTTCCTTTTTTTAAAGTGCTGCCTATATTTTTAAAGTTTAAAATATAAGCTAAAATAGAATTAGTGTCTTCACAACATGCAGAGTTATAAGCCTGAATCCTTCTGGTATGTCAGTGGACATTTAGCATCTAACCACCATTTATGCCTTTCAAACTCTCTCTCTCTTGTTTTCCAATTGTTCATGGTTAAAAATAAAATAACTCCCTTTTCCCTTGCCATTTGATCTCTCTCTGTCACTCATCTTTCTCACACCCCCTTATAAATAAAATGCAAGAAAGCCCTCTACTACATTTGCTTGCATTAATTGATGTTTTAAAAGTCTGTTAAAAATAAAGCCCAGCAGTAACATTTTTCTTTACTAAAGCACGAAAGCAGCACATTACAAACATTACAGAAAGCTCCCTTGATAGGATAGTGAAGTTTGATTCTGGCACTAAAATGTAAGCGACTGCATGTTCTTGCGTAATTTCATTTTTCAATAAACATTTTGTGAAACCTAGTGCAAAGCAGGTAAAATGGAGTTGCTTAACTCCTGTACAGCCACATTAGATATGATGACTATCCAAACCTGCTAGTTTGTAAGTGTTTTGTGACAATCTGAGGATCATCTGAAGGAATTTGGGATGTTCTGCCCGAAGAAAAGAAGTCTGAAGGGAGCGATATCAGTGTGTAGGGATATAAAAGGGTCTCATAGGAAAACATGGTCAGGAACTATTTTCCTTTGCAACAGATACTGGGACAAGAAATAATGGGTATAAGTTGCAGCCTTTCTAAATTTATTTAAAGATAACTTTCTGACAATAAGATCTGTACATAAAGAGTCTTCCTATCAAGGTTATGCTTCTCCCCATCTTTTGAGGTTTTGAAGAAGAGGCTGGCAACCACTCCGAGAATGGTTTAATTGGCAGAGTCAGACTAGATGCCACTTGTAATTCTCTTCCAATTATTCTCTGAACATACACACAGACAGTCATACTATTAAAGAGTTAATCAGTATTTGTTTGATCAACATTTTTGTGAATGACCTCAAGATAGCAATCTGGGAATAAATAGCCACATAAAAATGGATTCTGGAGTAAGAAATGTTTGGGGGGCAACTTGAATATCAAAATATGAGGCTGAGAAATGAATTTCTGAAGTCAACTTCTTATTGCATTGTCTATGGATTGATTACCAATTCTTCATTCTGTACAGTACATGATTGATTGATGGCATTTATTGCCAAAAGTAGCAGCTATTAACTTGGAAGCCTTTCAAAAGGGATTGTCAAGAAAAAGAAAAAAGTTTCAAAAGTGAATCATCATTGTGGATATATGATACCTAGGTTCAGGGCTACCAATTTTTCCAAATACCATTTACCAGAGAACAATTTTGTAGGAGAGCACCTTCATGCTTCCAGTTTTTCTTGTGGACATCCTAGGGCATGGGTGTCAAACTCGCCATGTCACGTGACATGTCACGACATATCGCGCCTTTTTTTGCATTGTCAGAGCTGGGGTGGGTGGGGCCTCCGTGTGATGCTATCAGCCCGTTTGACACCCCTGTCCTAGAGGTAATTTCTAATTACTAAGTCTGTATTCACAAATCACATCTTGCTATAAACTGGTTTTGTTTGGTATACGTTCAGTGTGCAAACTTAAAAATCTGTATACATGTACTTAGATTCTGTGGCTTCTTCAAAAAAATAGGATTAAAACAAATCATGACTTTCTGCCCTGTGTTAATGATATCCATGACCAAATAATGTTAGACTAGTTGAATCACTGGTCTGAATCAGCAAGGCTGTTTATATCTCTTGTGTAACTAATAATGCAGAGAATTCTTGAGTATGTATTAAAAGAGAACTAATAAAATGGATAGAAAGTTTGAACTTTTAAAAAGACAATAATTTAAATACCTACTTTACACAGGATCCTTGTCAATTGGTATATGCAGTACAAATCTATAATAATATTTGAAAATCTATAAAAGTGGAGAAATTTGACAGAGACTGAAGACTTCACATATTTCTGTACAACTTTGTCAGTTGCTCAAATGATGATACAAACAGCTTAGGTGAACTGAAAATTTACTCCGTATGTGGCAGCATTGAATGCCTCTGTGTTAAATTTCTATGTACAGTGTGTTAATTCAGTATTCAATACTTACTAAATGTTTATAAACACATATCGTATTTTCCGGCGTATAAGACGACTGGGCGTATAAGACGACCCCCTACATTTCCTGTTAAATTATAGGGTTTGGGCTATACTCGCTGTATAAGACTACCCCTCTTCCAACGCACACCAAATAAAAATTAAAAAACATCAGATTTGATTTTAATATGGTAATTTTAATTCAAATGCTTATGACATGCAGGTACTTAGTAGGAAAACTGTCACTTATAAACATAAGGCTGTTTGTCATCAAACATGTAAACATAAAACAGTGCAAATGGATTAAACTTTTCCTAATTCACTCTAAAGCTTTCCCTGCGCAGACCAAATGGGAGATCCGCTCCAGGTTTTCCAGCCAGCCCGCCCAGTTCCTGAGTCAAATGTGTCCTTAGAGCTAAGCAGCTGCTCTGACTGCTGCATTCCCCACTTGCCTTTCAAGTTGGGATAGACTGCAGCTGCTCTTCAACTTTAGAAGGAAAGACGCCCAGACCCCAGCCTGTAAAAAATCACAGACTGCAGCTTCTTCTCCAATTGGTCCCGCTTTCCCTGCGCAGACCAAATGGGAGATCCGCTCCAGGTTTTCCAGCCAGCCCTGTCCCTAAAGTTTCAGCACCCGGCGTATAAGACGACCCCTGACTTTTGAGAAGATTTTCATGGGTTAAAAAGTCGTCTTATACACCAGAAAATATGATACATAAATAACAAAAAATGTTTTCAAAGTATTATTTCACAGAGGTTTACCCTGCAAACTAAGACAACTATTTAGAAATAAGTTCCACGGGCAGTTATGGACATTACTTCACAAGTGGTGTGCTCTTGCCAATTTTTCTCTTCTGTGCTGGATAGCCCACAGAAATATTTTCTGCCAAATAATGGCCTGGGTTGAGCTCTCCACTCAGGCCACGAAACTCCTTTGGTGGCCTTGAACAAGGCACCCTTTTCTGCTTAGGCAGTCTCAGGAGCTGGGATGAATAGATACTACTCTAAACTCCTTGGAGGAATAACATAATACAAATATTATATATAACAAATTTAACTTAAGCAATCTCTCATTCCCATGAGTCTCATTCTGTCATTCCCTAGTGTTTAAAATGTGGCTTGATGTTTGATTTGGGCTGTTCAACTGAAAAGGAAATTAAAAGCACTCAGCGGCATATTTCCTCAAATACAGATCCATGCATTTCTCTGCACCTTTTACTCCAATTGGCATAAAACGGGTAGAGGTAAAACAGTATGTGAGAAACCAACTCCCAGACATGCATTCTCAACTCTCTCTCTCTCTCTCTCTCTCTCTCTCTCTCTCTCTCTCTCTCTCTCTCTCTCTCTCTCTCTCTCTCTCAAAAAAAAAAATAAAAAAAAATCTGGCAAGTCTTGTAGGATTTACACATGCTTCCCATTCCTAGGTCCTTTTATCATAAAAGTTACAGTCATCCATTTTCCCCAATACAATACTCTTCAAACATATTGAGATTATAACACTTCAATCCCTTGAATTTCTATCTATATGGCCAGTGGCAGCATGGCTTAAACATACTTGGGATTGTAGTTCCAATATATCTAGAGGGCTTCATGCTGGAGAAAGCTGAACTGGAGCATTCTACCTTATGAAATTTAAATCGTCCATACAAGAGGTTATAGAATTCATGGACAATTCCCAAATACAATGAAAACTAGGGAGATATATTAGAAATATATACATGGAGTAAACTGTAGGAAACCAACGTCATTTGATATTATAAAAGTAACATAAGGTTTAGAATTAATTAAGTGTCTGCCAACAAAGGCTAGATGCTTATCTGTCAGATGTACTCTAATGCAGAGCTTTTCAACCAGTGGTACGGATACCACCTGTAGTACATTGACACCTGGAAGGTGGTACGCGACCATCCTAGAAAAGGTAGTGGGGGAGGGGAATGAGCTGAACCGGTGGCAGCACCGCACAAGTCTGAGCGAGAGATGATTGGAGCTGCATGGCTGTCAGGGTTCAGTAGAAGCGCGAAGATCCAGCTGGAGCTCGGCACTGAGCCCAGAAGCGCCGATCAGCTGGAATCTTACAGCATCTCCAGGGTCTTGTGATTTACATTCAGATGCGTGGCAACTGATTCATATTTATGACGGTCACAGTGTCCTAGGGTCATGTGAAGTGACCAAAACCTGCTGGAACCACCCAGCAGATGGGCGAAATAAAAACCAAACACCCCCCCACCCCACCCCCACTGCCAATCCTCAACAGAAATGCTCACAACAATGAAAACCTCAGACAGGAGGAAGAGTGCCGCCGGGCAGGCAGGCAGGTGTCTTGCTCGGCTGTGGCTTGGGGGGCACTTTTTTTAGTGCCATTGTAACTACAGTCACTAAGCGAACTGTTGTAAGTCGAGGACTACCTGTACTTCATCACTTTTTTCCTTTTTTTGGGGGGGGGTCATCAAGTTTTTGACACCTTGCTAGGTGACTGGTGGTACTCGGATGTTGCCATATCCTAAAAGTGGTACAATGAGTGAAAAGGTTAAAAAGCCCTGCTCTAATGGATCCTACGTTGAGAAGGGGGTTAGCTTAAATGGCCTCTGATTCTATGATACTTATGCACAAATAGCTGTTAATGTGACGCAAAAGACTAAGAGCAACTTTGACATGAAAAGTCGATTCCAAGCACTATAAGACTATTTCATTTGATTTTCTAATGTGGGAAAATATTAATGTGGTTGTAAGTAAACAGAATGGCACCACAAAGACCAATTGGTTTATTATGGCCTCTGTTTTTGTAGGCATTCTGCATCACATAAGTTAGGAATCAAAATCTAAGTAATTTTCTTGCACTGGCCTATGCAATTTATCATTTTAAAATAGGAACCATTAAATTAGAATAACCTGATAAGTACTGTTGATTGAATAAAAGAGTTTGGCTGTGATTTAAATTGCAATCATTTAATAATTAATGTTGTGTGTTTGTGAGTTTGTTTTTTTATCATTTAATTAAAAAGTGGGCGAAACAATTCTATGCACATTTAGTCAGAAATAAGTCCTAAACTTGATAATATCTTTTGCTACTTAGGTGTGCAAAGAATGCCTCCTTTCCTATAATTAGACACATGGCAATCAGCAAGCCATGTTTTGATATCTCTATTAACAGAATGCTCATGTTTAGCTGCAAAACCTGGTTGCACTTCTTTCAACATCTTTGCCCAAGACAGACCAGTAAACACAATTCCTCTCTCTATAATTAGCCTTTTCTCTAAGGGCTCCAAAGTAAGTCTGCATGCCGTAGATTTAATATCCAGTGCTATATCCATATGCGCTGCCCTTGCCTGGTCCCAGAGCATATAAACTCCCCTATTAGCAGCCTTGACTGCTTAATTATGCAGATTTTTTGTACCCGCCTGCCTGTAAAATTACTGTGTCTAACCTCCCCCCCTTTTCACCCCCCCTCTTCTCTCTGCACCATGCTGGCCATTCTAATGAAATCGGCATAGGGGAAAGGGCCTGATTTGCAGTTATAGAGGCTGGATCACACTGGCAATCTGCCCTTAGTGGGAGTTACAAAAGAAGTCAAATGCCTTCATCTGGTTCTACCCCATCATCCCCAAGGTGATTGAGTTCACTTCCTGATGTTTCCCAAGTTTTCCTCAGGCTGTCCAATCAGCACATCCACCAGGGAGCCCAGCCTAGCTTGCAACAGTCTCTGTATCTAGTTACAGCCCCACCAGGGACAGTCAACTATCCACCCCCAAGCCTTCAGATGAAAACCTTTTCTAACAAGGCCGCCCAGCGCCAATGAAATAACATGCATCTGCATATCCACTGGGTCCCATGTTTCTTGTGCTCATGGATTATGTATCTTGCAGCCTCTAATAAAGAAATGCAGTTCTTTGTTTAATGTTTATCTTGTGCTTGTTAAGCAAATGCTAATGTTGTATCAGAATGCTTTAGTGCTATTTGGGTTTTTGGTGATTTACTACAAGACAATCTGCTGTGAAGTAAATTTAGATGGGGGAAAGAGGGAATAATTTCAGCTAAAAAAGGAGACACATAGGCACACACACGCGCATGCACGCACACACACACACACACACACACACACACACACACACAACACAGACAGAATTGTTTGGGAGAGAAAAAGGCAATAGCCAGGGAGAAAGAGAGGTTAGAAAATGAGTCCAACAGCTCCCAATGCAGTTTTCCTAACCCCAGGCTGACATGCCCACTTCATCATTGGTCAGATTGAGAATCTGAAACATAGAAAGAACTAAAAAGGATGAAATGGTTCCTTGCCCTCCAGCAATATGGTAACAGCATCCCGGAGGTTAAACAATAAATAAATAAATAAATACATTTTTCATTTATTCTATGGTTTAGATTCTAACGTTTCACTTTACATAGCAGTATTCACCCACAGCAAATAAACTCCACATCTTTTTTTCCAAAATTAATGCCGTTAGATGAGAGCAGTACTATTATTGGTGCTTTTTTTCTCTTCTCCACTCTTTGTTTTTTTTTAATGTAGTTGTGAAGGATAGTAGTTGGATAGATAAAATAACCTTTTTATTCATCTTCTACCTACTGAAGATATAGACTTATAGGAACTTAAGGACTGCCATTTGTAGCAGAATGTGCGACAAGGAAATTTTTTAGCTTAATCTTGTGAGGCACTATGTGGAGCAACTTCTCAGAAGCCTGGGTGAAAGAGTTGTAACTATATCTTCTGCCCTTCTGATAATTCTAGTCTAAGTAGCCAGCAAGAAAAAGTAGATCAGACTCTTCAACTTGAAATTCAATAATACAGCTCTTTGTAAAGACTACAGTTGTTTATATCCATAACATTTGTAGTCTTTGCATTTAAACGGAACAGGCTGAGGAATATTGAGATCTTGATTCTTTAAAAGCACAGCCAAATGGGAAATGAGATATGGTGCTAGTTATTACTTGGCTAGCTTCAAAAAAGGATTTGACTAATTCATGGAAGTCATGGGGATCAATAGCAGTGTGATTGCTTTGACTGCTTTGAAGGCTATCTATTAGGAGACTAGTAGGTTTCCTTATGCAATTGGTGGCCACTCTGAAAACAGATTTCTGGATTTCATGGTTCATGACTGATATGATTTTCCTTTGATTTTCTCAATGTAACTCGAAATGTAACTCCAAAGATAAAAATTATGCAACAAAAGTAAATTTGTTACTCCAGAATGATGATACTCCTCCTATAATGCTCACAATTGGTAAAGCTTTTCTGTGCTGTTTCTCTTGCATAATTGCAATAGATTAGAATTAAAATGTGATGAGAACCACATTCATCTTAGTCATAAAGTCAGAAGCAAGACATGAAAATTTTTAGCCATGAAAAACTCACATCCTTGTCTGTTGATAGAACAGGTGATTTAGAAATTGTACAGACAGATGATCTATCTATCTATTAGAAGAAGAGTCTTCCAACTGAGTTCATTCAATAGAATTTATTCCAAATTTTAGAGGGGATTTATTCTAATATAGTCTGAGTGCCATTGATCTTTTATAAAAAGAAACAGTCTTACACAAGTGTTTAATTAGGCATTTACCCTCTTAATTTCTCATTATCTTTGTCACGGATAAAACCCTCTTTATTTGGTAACTACATAGATAGAAAAGAAAGAATTCTAAAACACCAACAGGTTCAGTCTGTCTCATTCAAAGTTATAAAGTTCAGTCAGTCAGCATCAGTGGTGTGTTTAGCTTTGTACAAGAAGATAACTCATATATTTATCTACATATAAGCTCCTTAAGAGCATGACAAAAACATTACTTCTACTGATCATATGTCTATAGAACTTGTTGGAACAATGCCAGCAGAACTATCTTTAGCTAACTGATAATCTTGACACATATGCTTGAACAGTTCTACTAATGTTCTAGTTTTGACAATGGGTTTCCAATCTCAAAAAACTTATACAGTGATGTAAACCTTAATCACTGAAATGCAAATCTAAAAAGATGGGTAATGTTACCACTTTGCCAAAGTTGTCTTGAAAAAGTAATGGAAAAATCTGTGCAAAGAACAGATGTAGCTATTGGAACATGACACCGTTCCTCAGCAAATACTGTCATGCCTAAAAACAGGACTTGTGACATGAGTTCCATATGCTCTTATTGAACTATTTGTGAGGAGAGATGCAAGGCCTTTATTTGAATCAGTCTCATCTTATCCAGAATCATGTCTAAAATTATTTCCAGATGTTCTAATTTTGGGGCTGGCAGTAATATGCTATTGTTCTTGTTTATTACAAATTCTTGACTCTACAGGCACTATAGCATCTGGTTCATATACACCATTCCAGAATAGCAGTCTGGCTAAATACAAAAAAGTCATGAGGGCAAGAAACCAGGGTTGGTGTGAAGACTAAGAAATTCTGAATAACCAATATATCTGGATAAATGAAAATAAATAGCTTTATGTACAAATGAATTGGAAAATATACCTCTTGTCAATTAAATTGATATTAGCATGTCCGTTGCTGAATGACATGTTTTACTGTAAATTTGGAAATGCTGGAATTGTAATCGGGACAAATACACCAATTTTACCAGGATAATTATTAATTATTCTATTAATTATTATACTAGTGAATTTGTTATGTGGTCTGCATAGACCACAAATGTGCCAGATGTCTGTGGATTGACTACATTTAAACTTTGCTGTTGATAATGATATTGTCAACTGCTATTCCAATGCTTTCTCCTAGTGTATATTGATCTGAATTCTGCCTGTCCCCCCCAGCTCCTTCTCACTGAGCCAAAATTCTTCTTCTTATCTAAGACAAGGAAACGTCAGATCTGTGTTTTGATTGTTGAATGTATCTATGAGGGTTTTGTAGTCATACCTCCATAGCAGTGCTGTGAGATCAAAAATAATATTATATAACACCTAGAGATATTAGAATAAAAAATTACTATATTGCCCAGAATAAGAAAATATCACCAGGCAATCAATAAAACTACTTTAATTATTATGCTACCTTAAATAACATATATTCTTCTTTAAGAGTAGGCACAAATATAATTGAGCTATACAGTTTCATGTACGCTGAAAGTAAAGTTTATATCAGCTGTTATATTAGTGAGCTCATAAAGAAAGCCAAATATAGTACAAAGAACGAAAAGAGCATTGGTCCAATGAATCTAAAATCCTGCCCATAATAGCTACAAAATCCAAAACATCACAAACAATTTTAGTACTCTTAAATATTAGGTCTCATACCTAAGGCTTTAGCGATAATACCTGATACTACTTTACTATGAAATGAAAACTTCTTGGTATCTCCTTATTCTATAATTTGGGCATGTTAATATAAACATTTGTATTTAGCTGGCCATATTACGCTGATAAACCTTATGTGTCATCTGCATTTTTTGGATAGTAGAAGTCTATAAATCAAATCCTGTCATAAAACCAGTAACAATGTTAATGCTATCAAAGACATGCTAAATTTCAGTATGTCATTTTGAGATTCAAGTTATATCTCTGCAACAATGCACAGTGCACTTTAAGTCAAAAATGAAACAACAATATATATAAAGTAATCCTGTGATGCAGGATCGTTTGTCATTCTTTTCTGAATGAATTATCTATATCTTGGATTGATGTGAAATAATGGGTTTTTATAGGTTTCTCATTTTGTAGCCACATTTACTTGTAATATTTCATTAATACTTATTCACATACATGGCTTTCTACTGAATTGGGATTCAGATGATAATATATGATTAGAAGATGTATTATATAATTAAATGAATGTATATAAAATAAAATGCCCGATCAAACCTAAAATATACCAGAGTATGATTAAATGAAGTAACAAAAAGGAATTTAAAATCACTTCAACCCATAATTATAACTAAGCAAACTCAAAAGTGGTCCTTGCAAATTGCCAAGCTTTAAGAAATAATGGGATAACACCAAGTAAAGGTTTTTTAGGAAAGCCTCCTATAGTTGAGACAGAATGTTTGCAAGGTTGTTCTTTATATACCCAACTGCTGTCTGTCTGTCTGTCCGTCCGTCCGTCCGTCCATCCATCCATCCATCCATCCATCCATCCATCCATCCATCCATCCATCCATCCATCTATCTATCTATCTATCTATCTATCTATCTATCTATCTATCTATCTATCTATCTATCTATCTATCTATCTATCTATCTATCTATCTAATTAATTTATATAGCTGTACATTTCACCAGAGGTGATTCTGGGTAGCAAACAACAATCTTAAATAATGAACGGACAAATAACATACCACTTTTAGAGAATCAGGTAATCCTCGGTTAACAATGCTAATTGGGATCAGAAACTATGTCATTAAATGATGTGGTTATAAGTTGAAAAAAACCATGTGACAGCACCATTTAATGACAGCAGTTTCAATGGCCAGTGTTAAGCAAAGACCTCACATGACTGCGGCTAATGACCTTCTGTTGGTTTTGCCATTGAGAGAAGCCAGAAGAGAAGATCTTAAATTACAGTCACTTGGCCATAGGGACACTGTGCTGACTTTAATATGAGGACCAGTCCTAACTACCACTTGCTCAGCTCTGCTGTAAGTTCAAATGATTGCTGAACAAGTGGTTGTTAAATTAGGACCACCTGTATGCAAAAATAGCTGATTATGGGAATTCTGAAGTTACCTCTTGTTTTTTATGTTGCACATCTGCCTATATGAAATACAAAGTGCACTGGAATTTCCAGTGGCTGAAAAGGTATAACATATTTCTCAAGATGTTGACCTTCATCTGCAGTATTCCTCATCACTAACCATGAAGGTTTGGCTTAGTTGGATTACTAGTTCTAAACCTTGGATATAGCATATGATTCCTTTTGCATGAAATTCTTTTCTTCCACTTTGTTTTACAAATCACAAGACAAAGTGAGAAGTCATTATGCATTGAACTGTAATAGTAAAAAGAGCTAAAAGATCTATTTTAGTTAGAACACTGTAGAGAACTAACAATTACCCGTATTAGTTCGTAGATATGAAGATAAAAGCTATATTAGTTGAAATGTGCAGCAATGTAGATCAGGCATGTCAAATTCGTGACATCATGTGACATTGCATGACCTATCGTGGCTTTTTTCCCATTGCCGGCAATGGGGTGGGCACAGTTTCAGTATGATGCATCTGGCCCACGGGCCGGCAGTTTAACATGCCTGATCTAGATAATACAAGAATTGGGGTTCACAAAAACTTTCTTATTAGGAAGCAGGAGAAACATGCTACTTTTAGGGCAACAATTTTCAGATCAAAGCAGAGATTTCTGCCTTTGTGGTATGAAATTATCCTCAATTACAAACCATAATTTAACCTTATTACTCAGCCAGGATTTCTGTATGGTATCTTATGAGTGATTTGCCCAATTATAACATTATAGCAATAGTATAGAAACTGGTTGTCTGTAGTACAATGAATGAAAGATGGATCAACATGAGGGACAGCATGTAGAGCCCTAAATCCATGGAGAACAAGCCAATAAGTTGAATAAACTGCAGACTGTATATGCAATAGACTACCAGAAGGTTTTATTTTCCAATTACTTACACTGTTTTCAAAATTATTAAAGTATATTCTGCTTAATTAAATGAGGTTCATCACCTAAATGTTTAAAGGTAACTGCTCTCCTGCTTAATAACCTTGCTTAATAGCACACAAGTACTAACATTTTTTTTTAAAAAAGAAAGACTTCTACTGCATACACAAGTGGTACTCAACACCCACCCACCCCGCTTTCTGGGTAGATACCCTATTTCAGTGCAGGACAGAGGCAATTCCAATATAATAAATGAAGGCATCAAATTCCCTTAAAAATACATACATAGAAACCTACTAACCTGGCTGATTTCATTTAGAATTTCTGAAAAGGTTTTTTTTCTCAAACAAGAACAATAGTTTCCCAGCTTCAGTCATTGAGTGCCTCTTTTGTTCTTAAGCAAAAGGCCGGCAAAAATCAATGGCTATAAGGCATAAGCTTATTGACAGGAATTCAAGAACATGCAATAGAACGTAGGTCAAAAATGACTGTGCTTAATCTATAACAGATGTAATTTGCTACTATGGATGAATTTTAACCAGAGCTGCCCCAGAAAAACACCAGTATCTCTGCTCCTGTGTCACTTAGACTAATGACATTTAATCATGACTATTAGCATATTCTTCTTGTGACAGCTGACTTGCAAAGCCAACTGATGCAATTCCTACTATAATGCATTTAGGCTACAACTAAAGTAAACCAGAAAAGAGAAAGCCCCCTTGTTTTGAACCTACCACTATTCAGTATATAGTAATTTGCAGAATGAGGAATTATGCAATTATGTCTTTTTTAAATGACAACCTCAGTGGTTATTTTTCTGTATCTCCTACAAGTTAAAATTAAAATCTTATTTGGAGAGGCAAGACTTTTTTTTCTTTTCCCAGTGGGCCACTGCTGTAGTTATGAGGTCAGAGGTAACAAGAGCTGCAAAACACTCAATGCCATAGCCCCAGCTTGGCTAGATCAATTCCTTATAATTGCCTAAGAACAACTTGTACGCAAATCAATTGTTATTACTGCCTGTAAACATTGTGCATGCAAACTTTTCTGACTGGAGAAAATTGCACAGAAAGAAAAGGATAAATCTCTATGTAGTGTTCCTTTACTATAATGAAATAAAAATGGTTTCCAGGTGAGGATTTATGGCAGGTTAGGCATCCCTGTGAACAATTTTGTGAGTGATACAGCACCACTGTGAAATCAACAGCCAGGAGACAGGGTCTGGTTGATAAAAATCTCTCTAGTAAAAGAAGAAATCAGTATAGGAGATGATCAGGCTGAGCCCAAGGGAGGGGTCAAATGCGTCATAAGTCTCGAGTCTCTGCACCCACACTGAATGCCTCTCTTATCTCCCGCTCAT
Source organism: Vipera berus (assembly GCF_964194415.1). Classification (NCBI taxonomy): domain Eukaryota; kingdom Metazoa; phylum Chordata; class Lepidosauria; order Squamata; family Viperidae; genus Vipera; species Vipera berus. The sequence continues at coordinate 170,104,689 of NC_138204.1, forward strand.
TTCCCTTAACTGCTAGTTGGTCAGATTCTTGTAGCTTAAGCTTGCAATAAATCTTTATATTCATTTTTGAACTGCCTGAATCTCCTAATTTCCCCAGCGCTCTACAATCAGGGCATAATCTGCTTGTCCTCTGAATAGCTGCTTCTTGTGAACAGCAATTGAGCTTCTTGTAGTTGATCATGTTGTGTGGCTTGAAAAGCAAGGTAATATCAACATGCCCCAAACTGCTGTGAAACCTTTATGGACATATGACTGTCAAATACCTTAATTTCTTAAATACTTTGGATATAATTAATTTAGAGCCAATTTATTTAGTGGTTTTGGCACCAAGCTAGAAACCAAGAGACTGAATTCTACTCCTGTCTTAGGCATGAAAGGTGGCTGGCTGACTTTAGGTGAGTCACTCTCTTTCTGTCAGCCCAACCCATTGCACAGGTTTTTTGTGGTAGGAAAACAGGAGGACAAAGAAGAATTAGGTATGTTTGCCACTTTAAGTTATTTATAAAACTAATAAACTAATAAGAGCAAGATAAACGTAAATAAATACAGTAGTGGCCAAAATTGTGGAAACCTTTTGGGAAAAGTGTACATTTGAGGTTTGATGGCTAATAACACCACTTTGTTTTTGTAGTACCATAAAATTATATATTAATGGAAAGATAATTTAATCAACAATGTAATGCAACAAAGTTTGTTCAATTTTCTGTATTCTATGAAAAGTTATAGCTAAATAACCAGAAAAAGGAAGCACAACTTGCTTAGGTTGATATCTGGTAGCTTTCCTTCATCTGATTGTAGCCAATGAGCATGAGTGTTTAGAGAGGCAATCAGGCATCATCTTATTTTGGTAATGAGCCAATCAGTTCATAGTAGGATTCAGTTATTGATGTCACGTATTGAAGCTGAGAGGAGGACATTTGTCAGTCTGTTATGTGATCATTATCAAGTTGGTTGGGTTTTTTGTGTTCTTTCATTTAGTGAGCTTGTAAAACGTAATAAAATTAAAGTAGTGGTGCAAAGTGTTGACTGGTCACCCAGAAAGCGATGTAAAATAGTATTATTAAGTGAACAAGGCTACAGTTATAAAGAAATTAGAAAAAAAATTTGGTGGAAACTTAAACAAAGGTGAATTTCTAGGTTTTTGAAGAGGTATATGGAGACTCAGTCACTACAAAACCAGTTTGGTAAAGGCAGGAAAAGGTGCACAACAGCAAGTGATGATAGAAGAATTAAGAGACTGTGCCTATGTGACAGAAGAAAATCATCTGGGTGTATACAAGATGAAATGGCGCAATGCAATGTGAAGTTGAGTGCAAGTACTGTTCGGCGCAGACTGCAGGAATTTGGCCTAAAATCTAGAATTCCAGGAAAAAAAGCCACTTTTATTTTTCAAACAAAGGTTGAAAAGACTAAACTGGGCTAAAACCCTTGTTACCTGGACAAAAGAACAATGGGACAGTGTTATTTGAAGTGATGAGACCAAGATCTCCCTGTCTGGTAGTAATGGCATAAAATATGTAAGGAGAAGAATCGGAGAAGGTTTGCATCCTGATTGCATTACATGTACCATGAAACACCCAGTCAGTGTTATGATCTGGGGTTGTATGACATCAAAAGGTGTGGGCAGAATTTGTGTGATTAACGGGAATATAAATGGCCAAAAATACATTAAATACTTGAGCTGAAACTGAAGCCTTCCGCATTTTTATTTCAACAGGATTCAGCTCCATGTAATGTTGCTGCTGTGTGCAAAAAGTGGTTTCAAGATAATCATGTTCCACTGCTGGAATAGCCTGGAATGATTTTCAATCTATGGAGCAGACTAAAGAAACTTGTAGTCGGAAGCAACCCAGCAATAAAACCCAGTTAATAGAAGCAATCATTCAATCTTGGTTTCACATTATAACAGCTGCAGAATTAAAGGACTTGGTTCACTCCATGGAAAGACGTTGTAAGGCTGTAATTCATGCTAAAGGTTACCCAACTAAGTATTAACTGACTTGGTGATAATTTTTGTATATCTTGTTTTTTCTATGGTGATAATTTTTGTATATCTCATTTTTTTCTAAGTGTTTCAATTTTCTTCCTTATAACTGCTATTCTAATAGCAAATCCTTCATAAACGTTATTGCATTATATTCTCAATTAAATTATCTTTCCATTAATATATATTTTTATGGTGCTACTCAAAAAAAAGTGGTGTTATTAGCCATCAAACCTCAAATGTACACTTTTCCCAAAAGGTTTCCACAATTTTGGCCACTACTGTATATAAATGAAAAAACCTCCTTTATTTGAACTGCAGGAAAGAACAAAGACATTAAAAAAGCAACCTTAAAGGATTTTAATTTAACAACGAAAAGCTTAACAAGTTTGTGATTCAAGAAAACTCTAAACGGATAAAGGGACAGTAATTCTAGAAACCAGAAAACAATAAAATGATTTAGACAAATAAACTAGACCTTTGTGGCAATGTTGATTTTGTTTGTTAGGAAACTAGATAATTGGTGGATTTTAGAAAACAAGAAAAATAACAGCAATGCAAGCCAGACTGTGTGACTATGGAAAGATACAGAGACTTGGACAACTTGTTATTAATGGAACTGAGAGAAAAGAATTTTGTTTAAAATATAGACCAGTAATGGCAAACCTTTTAGAGACCGACTGCCCAAACTGCAACCCAAAATCCACTTATGTATCAATGTGTGCTGGATGGGCATGGCCCATTGGGTGGGCATGGCTGCGGTGGTAACGGCAGACTGGGTGGGACTAAAAAGTTCAATCAATCAATTCCAACTTTGCAATATCTTTTTTTTCCCCGCGAGAAGTTGAAATTGATTGATTGATTGATTGAAACTTTTTTTTTGCACACAGCGGTGGAGGCCTAAAGCAAAAAGGTTTTATAAAACCCATCTGAAGGCCTAGGACTGAGGCGATGTTGTGCATGCCCACAGAGGACACTCTGCGTGCCACCTGTGGCACCCGTGCCATAGGTTCGCCACCACGGATATAGACCAATTGTAGAAAAACATGGAAAAGGGTTAAATCTCTAAATTTCTTGGGTTGGGAGAAAGATGATACTGAGTTACAAATAGAGGTTACAGAATTAATAAAAGATTTGTAAAATTAAGAAATGTTCCAAGACAGATGTTCTTGGACACTTCGTCAGGGGGAAAACTAGAAATATTTTGCAGGAGCAGTTTAATATCAGATTAATATAATATAAACCCTCATTTTTTATTGAAATCTTATATTGACTGACAATCATGGAATCATAGTAGATACATTATTATGGAAGTCTGACTCTTGGTGATTCTGTGGGCCAGGTCTTTCCATATCTTCTGATCTTGCAGTACTTCTTTGAGTTTTTCTATGCTCTGGCTTTTATCAGCTTTCATGGTGTCCAGTCACCACGTTCTTTGGTGACCTGATTTCCTCCTTGTGCTGCAAAATCTTCCAAACATAATTGCTTTCTCTAGTGAATTCCTTCACATGACAAGGCCAAAGTAAGGAAGAGACAGTTTCATGATTTTGCCTTCTAAGTGACATGTCTGGTATTATGCGCTCCAGTACTTGCTTGGTAGTCACTTTTACTGTCCAAGGAATATGCAGGAGCCTTCTCCAATAATGAATAATATGGAGTTTATTTATATATGGATATATAAAAACAGTGACTCAAAAGAACATACTCATTTTTCTGAAAGACATAGATCTATCATTTTCAACAATAGGGATAATTTGGATTTCTAAGACTCTGGCTATTAAGTTCATAAAGTGGAGATAAGTTTTCTTAGATAACAATCCAGTGACTAAGTTTGAAAAAGAGAATGGCTCTGTTCAGAAATAAAAAGAACATAATTTATGGTATTGATGGTTAGACAAGATTGTTTATTTACATAAGAAAAATATAATGTAACTTTAGTGAGAGGAAATATTTGCAGCTTAATTGTTCTGAAGAATATCAGACGCCATATTTTTATCTTTATAGCCTTTTCTTTTTCCTAGTTTCTTCTACTTTTTTTCTCTTCTTGCACTCAGCCTTTTCTGTCATTTGTGTTTTTCATTTGTTCTATTTTAGTTTCCATTAAAATCTTTCAATAAAACTTAAATTGAGATAGTGATTTAGATATACCAAAATGAAATAGAAATGTCCTCAAAAAGATATTGGAGTATAATTAGATGGTTTGGGGCTTATCAGGATTTCTGAATTGAGCAGATTTGATAGGCATGGAGTTAGAATATGCAGAATTAATATTACTGACAGTGGTATTTTATGCATGTTAGTTAAATACATTAATTGAGGCCATCTATGTATTTCAAAGGCATTAGTACTCTGGCATTCAGAAAACCTGAACACTCTTCACTTGAGTGCTCCAGTCAAGCTCTCTATCTTCCACTGATGACCTAACTCAAATGTGGCATGCATGCATCTCTATGTATCTTCCTGCTCCATTAACTACCCTAGTTGCCAGTTTGGAAGAGCAGTTCAAGGTGCTGGTGATCACCTGTAAAACCCTTCATGACATATAGTCTGGTTATCTCTGATTGTTTCTGCCCTCCCAGTAACAATGGGTAGAGTAGGCATGCTTAGGATCCGTTCAATTAAACGTTATCTACCAAACAGAGGAAGTATACCTTCTCTGGAGTAGCATGTGTCCTCTGGAACAGCATTACCTAAGAGATTCATATGGTTTCCATCCTAATGGCATTCCAAAAATTGTTGAAATTTTTGTTTTACCTCTCAGGCCTGGGGTAGAGTAGCTACTGAGTCCCTGTTAGTTCATATGCTCTGTTGTTTGAGGTATTGTTTGTTCTTCTGGATATTAGGGATTTTTCTTATAGTTTCTGCCATCTTTTATTTTATAACATAAGTTGCTCTGAGTAATCTGGACTTAGGTGGCCATAAATTTTAATAAATAAATAAATGACCTTTTGACCTATATATTTCAACATGATTTAGGTTTGAGATTTGAGCTGTCTTTTGTTTATTTATAAACCTAACTGTGAGAACTAAATCAATCTAGTATCATTTTTTTAAAAAAATCCCATTTATATCCCGCCCTTCTCCGAAGACTCAGGGCGGCTTACAATCTAAAGCACAAATCAATGTGCTTAGCAATTTTGGTCAAAGTCTTTCCAATTTTGCCTCAATAGAAGAAAATATAAATCGCACAGCATTGAACTGTGTAGCACTTGAGATAACCCAATTTCTACAACCTAACATCTGACAAAGAGTACATACAACCTAAGAGAAATGACCCTACCTTTCACAACAGGACCTGTGTAAGAACATTATTCAGACAAACAAATTCATGCTGCAACCTAGAATATCAGAAAAAAGAAACAGATCACCTATAGAACATATTTCAACAAAATGATGCCCACACAACTTTATTAATAAATGCCTTGACTGCTGAACCCACAGCAGCACAACCAACAGAAGTTATGAAAAGGATAACACTGCCATACACCAAAAGATCTCATAAATAATCAACAGACAAAGAGCATGGCATCATCATAAAACACAAAACAACTAAAGCCCTTTAAGTAAATCTAAAGACCCAGTAGGCCCTAGAAGAAGAAAAAAAGGAGTCATCTATAACAGAGGTTCCCAACCCCCAAGTTGCTCACTAGCGGCCCATGGTTGCCTTGGAACCGGGGTGTGCAAGGCGGGTGATTGTGTGCGCAGCTCCAGTTGCACGAGTGGCAGGTGCGTGCACAAGCACATGAAGCTCCATTTGTGCAAGTGGCACAGAACTATCCCCTTCTCCCCCCCCCACTGGTCCACCATGCTGGAAAGGTTGGGGACTGCTGACCTATAACATACAGAGCAAGAACTGTAACAAGTGCTATGTAGGACAGACGGGCAGAAGATTAGAAAAGTGCATCCATGAACACCAATTAGCAGTCAGAAAATACAATACAAATTCCTTAATCTCACAGCACATGGTTTAACAGATTCAACTATAGTTTCAATTGGGAAATCAAGCATCTTACACCAAGGTAAATACAAAAATGCTACAGAATTCCTGGAAGCTTGGCCTTAGGACAAATCAGCCATAAAAGACACACAGAGATAAATCATATTTGCATGCCATTCAAAAGGGACAATAAAACAACTAAGAAGGAAACAAAAAGACTGCAACACATCCTCTCCAGCAGCAAACACCCAGATAAGCAGGGATTAACACCTGGCAAACAATCAAGCAGAAAACAATACCTTAAACAAAGGACTACTAAGGGGGGAAAAACCAAACTCACCTAAACTGGCAGACTACCCTGCTGTATATAAAAGGGAACAAGCCCCCTAATTCTTCACCCTGATGATGTTACATAGCTGGGTAATGAAATGTCTTCAAGCAAATAACCAAGCTCAAGGAGCACCAAGGACCCCACAATTTTGCCTTGGTTCACCACAGATGACATGGAAATATTAAGTAATGTTATAATTATTACTGTGAGGCTGAAAAAGATGAAAAATGTTACACCATGAGTAAATACACACACACACACAGAGCTTTTTTCCTTAACTCTACAATATTGAAACATTGTGATGAATCTCAAGAGTCTCTCTATTCCAATCTAAATAATTTCCTATTAATATTTCAATTAAGCCTCTTTAGTTTTTTGGCCTCACCTAGTTAGATTAGAATTCAATGTGATATATTTGGAAAGGAGAGAAAAATCAATGTCTCTTGTAGCTATTGCTAATACTAGAATATGGAATTTCACAATGCCATTTGATCAACTATGTGCATCATTAAGCTGACACAAACATCCTCCCATACCCTGTAATACTTCTTTAAAAGTAGAAGAGCAGAGCAGGAACCCCACTGGATTTCCCTTAGCAACCTGACAAGAGCCCACAAGGTCAGCTAGCAGGAAGCGCAGAAAATTATACAGTAGGGAATTATCAGCTAAATTATTTCACTATACTCAGGATTTTTTTTTTACTGTTTCTCTCATGACAGCAGTCTCTTGCTAGTTGTAATAGAAACATGCATAAAAGGACAGAAGTGACATGGGGGGGGGAGAAAAAGAGAGAGAGGGGAAAAACCTCCACAAAGCAAGCACGCTCTCAATCTTTTTACACCGAATTCTCAAAACTGTATGTGGAGATTGTTGATCTAATGAACAATGTATTCCATTGTGGAATCTTTTTAAAGGAATCAAATCTAGTTCTATAACTCTTATGCACAAAATATATGCTCTCAGATTTCAAGCTTATACTGTTTATTACTCATTATGTGAAATAAACACAAGAAAACTGCATATCCACAACTTCATCATCATCATTTTAGCCATTGTCTATCCACTGCAGGATGAAGGCTGCTTCCACATTTCCAACCAATGCAGTTCTGAGCTTTCTTTTGCCAATCTCTGTCCAAATGTGTTGAGTGCAATTTGCAATATTCCTTACCAATAAAACCAAAGATGTGTTTAAGTTCAGAAACGGCATTACCATAGCATGCTTTGTTAGATTTTCATTTTTTATAATTGTGTGATTCCAAATCAGTGCAAACACAACTATGCTTTATTCATTCAATATGATATTACACAAATCATGCTTCATACACGATTTGCATGAATGCTGTTGTAACGTATCTTGATTCTCTGAAGATACAGAAGAAGTTAAGGAACTTAATGAGCATGACTATGGCAATCTTCAGTGCACTGATTAACCTCAACTGTTTCCATTTATATTGGACCTCATTTCTCCAGCTCAAGCATAGACATTTTGCTATCTTGGCTAGGAATTCTGGAAAATGTAGTACAACACAATTGAAGAGTGCTACCATTAAGAAAGCTGTTTTATTTTCAATCACACTCTAGTTTCCATATACTATGTTTATAAACCAAACTATAAATGGAATTTAAAAAAAAATATTTATACTGGCCCTGCTATTGTCGTGGGGAAATTTAATTTAATTTAATCTAATTTAATTGCAGTTCTTGGTTTTATGGTTGCAAACCACTCTGAGGGTATTAGTCTGTTTGGCAATATATATATATTAAACAAATAAACAAAAAGCCGTGCATGCATGAAACTAAGAACTACATAACAGTTCATTGAGAATTTTGTTTATAATAATAGTATCTTATAATAGTATCTATGACTTTCAGGATGTGATACAACACAGGGCAGCACTTCCCAATTTAGCCCTCATAAATATGTTTCAATAAAACTACAATAAATATTACCCAGCCAATTGCAGAGCTGAATTATGTGCTACAAATCATAAGCTAGTTCATACATTTTGTTAAACCATCTTTTGGGAGAATAGGCCATAAAGGCCTGATTCACTTATAATACTAGACTAGAAACCATAATTAATGAATTATAATGAGAATTCACATATTATGTTGGATTAAAATGAAGCAAACTACATTATAACTTAGTGATGTGTCAACCAAATATAAACCATTCTTCTTGCTAAAAATATGTTAGTTTATTGCTTTGAACATCACTATGGCTATCATACCAGGGAATAAAGAAGCAGTTATTGTATTATGCTCAATAATAGGAACCTACGTATTATTTGAATTATTACAATGTCAGTTAGCATAATGATAATCTAGCTTTGTGTTTAAACTATAATACAGTGATGCTAGAAATCTGAATTTTATTTGAAACTCCTATTCTGAGTGCAAAACAGTAGTTTTGGAGGGCAAAACAGTAGTTTTGGACTACAAAACAGGCTCTTTTCATCATTTTAGAAGTTGTTTGATCTCCAAAATGATAAAAATAGTTTACTCACACTCAAAACAACATGCTTTGTGCCTGAAACATAGCATTTAAAACTTGGAGTGGTTTGAATTCAATTTTTTGTACACCTTTAAGCAGCATCTATTTCAACTCCAAATTACATCAATTCAACTCCAAATTACATCAGTTTTTACAGGTGCAACTGGAAAGTATGACATGTGCCAGAGGTTTAAAAATACATCTTAAGAAGAAAAGACATAAATCAGTCAGGTTCCTCATGGTCTTTTCAATAGTGATAAATAGGAGCGCAACCAAGTTCCTTCTCAGTAGACATTCGCTTGAACTCTTTAGAACTTTCTTCAGGTTCCTTCAATAAGCCCCTGTACACAAGGACTATACCTATGTAACATCAGTAGTAATGACTGCGGAGGAGAGAGATATTCAGTAGTGAGAAATTCTGTATCAATATGCTTCCTGGCTGAACGAGCCTTGTTTATCAATTAACAGATAGTGAAAATATTTTCTGCAATTAAAGAGATGATTTCATTCCAATATGAAGCAACACCACATCACTCTACTTCTCTGGGGAAAAGGCAGCTCCTGTCACTATTGTGGAACACAGCTAATTTTAACAGAGTCTGTGTTGGCCTCTTGAGGAATGCCATGTTGATGAAGGAATATACAGTAGGGAACTTCTCAGAGGGCCAGGCTGATTGGAGAGCCTCAGGAAAGGTCTGAGGAAATTGCATTTCCTGTTTCTTAGCAGGGTTATTAACCAGGAAAGTAACTGTAATCACTGAAAGACCACTAGCAAGGTTATTTTTTTATATTTATGTAACAAAACAATATCTGTTATTCCTCAGACACTTTTTAATCTATATGTCAACACAATCATTTTATCCTCCTATACAGTTGTAAACAACTGTAGGGTATGTTAAAATGTGAAAGGATAGAATGTATTTTCCGTGATTCAACAAAATCAGTTAGCTCTGAATTATTTTCATCTTTCTTGAGTACTACTGAAGGATGAAAGTCACAAATACACAGCGTTAATGGTCAACAGGAAATGTACATTAAATACCTAAAAATGACAGGAGGATATAACAAAACTCCTTCAAATACCTGTTGGCATTTTCAGAGAGTAAAATGCCCAGACAGGCAGGAGCTCTTAGCTGCTTTCAGGCAATCCATAATGACAGAGACTAGCTTTGTACTTTCATTAGAATACGGTAGTAGAATGGCTATACCACTTCAAAATAAAAATGTTTATACAATTTTAATTTTTAATTCTCTTGATACCCAAGATAGACTCTATAAATCAAAGCATCAGAACAAAGAGAGATGGTTAGAGTAGTACCTCTTCCCTAGTCTGCTGTCTTTTTCCAAAAAGTTACTTTTGTAACTGATTGTTCATCTTCTCCTTTATTTGTTGTCTAGAGTGGTACAGTATAGTCCATTTTAATACTTTGGATTTCAGCATTTACATACCTCCAGAGTTGCTGATATGGAGAATAGCAAAGAGAATAAATAGTAGATGTAGCTGCCGACTGGGTTATAGGTAGCAATGTTGAGGATCTGCAGCATATAGTGGTGAACACAAAATGCAAATATGCTAGAAATAGTTTAGCCATCTTTGCTGCCATCTAGTAGTCATTTGGATTTTTAAACTCTGATTACTGATTCCACTGACCATAAGAACTTCTTTTTTTCTTCCATTGAATTATGTCCGTTTGCTTGGATGAAGTCACTTCAGTTTTCATAGCAAGGTTTTCAGAAGTGGTTTGCCACTGCCTCCCTCCTAGGACTCTGAGAAACTGACTAGCCTAAGGTCACCCAACTGGCTTTGTACCTAAGGCAGGACTAGGACTCTCAGTCTCTGAGTTTCTAGTCTGATACCTTAATGACTACACCAAACTGTTGTAATCATTAAGAATATCTACAGGACAGTAAAAACCTATGCCCAAAGATAAATACCGTATTTTCCGGCGTATAAGACGACTGGGCGTATAAGACGACCCCCTACATTTCCTGTTAAATTATAGGGTTTGGGCTATACTCGCCGTATAAGACTACCCCTCTTCCAACGCACACCAAATAAAAATTAAAAAACATCAATTTGATTTTAATATGGTAATTTTAATTCAAATGCTTATGACATGCAGGTGCTTAGTAGGAAAACTGTCACTTATAAACATAAGGCTGTTTGTCATCAAACATGTAAACATAAAACAGTGCAAGTGGATTAAACTATAATAATAATAATAATAATAATAATAATAATAATAATAATAATAATAATAATAAGAAGAAGAAGAAGAAGTAGTTGGAGGGGACCTTGGAGGTCATCTAGTCCAACCCCCTGCTAAGGCAGGAAACCCTATACCATTTCAGACAAATGGCTGTCCAGTCTCTTCTTAAAAACTTCCAGTGTTGGAGCATTCACCAGTTCTGGAGGCAGGTTGTTCCACTGGTTAATTGTTCTAACTGTCAGGAAGTTTCTCCTTAGTTCTAGGTTGCTTCTCTCCTTGATTAGTTTCCATCCATTGCTTCTTGTCCTGCTTTCAGGTGCTTTGGAGAATAGCTTGACTCCCTCTTCTTTGTGGCAGCCCCTGATTCCAGCAACCATTCCCTATTTTCCTAATTCACTTTTTCACTTTTCCTAATTCACTCTAAAGCTTTCCCTGCGCAGAGCCTTAAGTAACACCAGCTGCCTGCAATTAGTGCAGGTTCGCATCCCACGAGGCTCAAGGTTGACTCAGCCTTCCATCCTTCCGAGGTAGGTAAAATGAGGACCAAGATTGTTGGGGGCAATAAACTGACTTTGTAATAATGCTGCTTGGGGGTGGTGGTGAAAGCCCTAATAAACAGGCATATACTCAGAATGAAGGCTATTGCTAAGCACATTGATTTGTGCTTTAAATTGTAAGCCACCCTGAGTCTTCGAAGAAGGGCAGGATATAAATGGGATTTTAAAAAAAAGACCAAATGGGAGATCCGCTCCAGGTTTTCCAGCCAGCCCGCCCAGTTCCTGAGTCAAATGTGTCCTTAGAGCTAAGCCGCTGCTCTGGCTGCTGCCTTCCCCACCTGCCTTTCAAGTTGGGATATACTACAGCTGCTCTTCAACTTTAGAAGAAAAGACGCCCAGACCCCAGCCTGTAAAAAATCACAGACTGCTGCTTCTTCTCCAATTGGTCCCACATTCCCTGCGCAGACTAAATGGAAGATCCACTCCAGGTTTTCCAGCCAGCCCTGTCCCTAAAGTTTCAGCACCCGGCGTATAAGACGACCCCTGACTTTTTAGAAGATTTTCATGGGTTAAAAAGTAGTCTTATACGCCGGAAACTACGGTACCTGGGTATTATGAGGAGATGCAGTTTGGTCTATACTAATACTGGAATGCTGTTATTTTTTGGGGGTTGACTTCTACAGAAATAGCACTTTCCTGCTTAGGAGGGAGAAAAATGGAATCTATCACATATTATTTGATTATGGAATAAGGGACATAGCCCAAGAGAGTTTCTTAAGAAAAATATCCTCAATTAATTTTGGGATCAGGAGTAAGGAGGAGGAAAAACTCCCAATATAGGGAATAGGTATGATTTTTTTTTTGTGAGATTGTGTTCTTAATTTTTAATAATACTCTTCCAAGTAGCTGGGAGACAATGTTTCATATCTAAGACTGCACATGGAACACTAAAGCAAAGAAAGTATTGCAACTCTTCTTGTATATCTGAGTTTTATGCTAGTACATACTGTATAACTAAAAGAGATAAGAGGGAGAGGCATGGCTGACTTTGTGGAAGCTCATCAGCAGAAACCAGGAAAATTGATCTTTGAAATTATTCATAACAAGAGAATGGTAGCAACTTTCTAATTTTTTTTAAAAAAAAAAACACATTAGAACTAGAATGCTACTCAATAAAAGAGCCTCAATCCTATTGTTTAAACTGACTTAAAATATCTCATAGAATCTGGGTACCCATTAATACATGAAAATAATCTTTCATAAATTTCCCTAACTACAATATTTTAAAAGTTGGCTTCAAATCCCCACCCTTGGTAACAAATTTACGGTAGTCCAGATTGTGTACTCACACTCTCTCTGGTTTGAACTTGGCAAAGTGTCTTCCCTTCAGAAAGCTCCACATTGGGCTCTCCTGCTTCCCAAAGTAGAGACGAGACGAAAAAAATAGCAGCTGTGTTTGTTCTGAACATATGATCTTGTTAGGCTTGTCATTTCCACCCTAGAATAGTGGACTTAACTCTAGAGCTGGGGCAGACATACTTACAGTAAACTGAGATTTCACCAAATGATCAAATGTGAATTTTGACATCACAACGCAAGCTCTGCCCCATTTGCACTTAGTATAAGATATTATGATTCAACCTGAAAAGAGGTGGAGTTTCTGTTGAAATGCCTGTTTTGTCACTTCCTTCTTTGCCTGCTCACAGGTACTCATGAATGGAGGTAGCCAGAAAGGTTTATTAAGCCCTATTTCCCCCTAGCAGAAAAAGTATAATAATACATATTTTTTTTGAAGCAATTATTTATGAAATCAGTACATAGTTAAATCTTAAGAATTACATTTCACCCGTTGGGTGTTCAGGAAAGGAAAGAAGATGGAAGAAAAGTAAAAATTAGTTGGCTGTGCTTATCACTGACCATCTTTTCTATGATCTTTCAGTTCCGTTGGACCAATTTTTAATTTACAACCTAAAAGCTACTTTTACTCTTTCTGTCTTTTGCTAAATGCCTAGTGAGAGTTTTGTTTTAGAACAGGGGTGTCAAACTGCCGGCCTCCAGGCTGGATGCATCATGTCCAAACCGCGCCCACCCCCTTCCCAGCAACAGAAAAAAGTCACGATATGTCGTGACATGTCACGTGATGTTACCAGTTTGACACCCCTGTTCTAGAAGAAGGCTGTCAAATTTAAACCTTAATGAATTTCTGAAGATTATTTTAAAACATACACACAGCACATATATACTTATTGGGAAAAACAGTCATCTCATATGGTGCATCTGAATACAACATCCAGAATTGCTACCATTACCAAGCCTGCTGTAAATTCTGGGCTTTGGAATTATAACATATTTGGAGACACTAGCTATAAAGCCATAAACAGACTGAAACTGCCTGGTGTTTTTCTTTAGTTTTTAATTTCTACCATAATTTTCACTGTAGCTTTCAAATTCTGTCAATTACCACATTAAATTGTTATTGATCTTCAGAATTAGTATAACAATACAGTAAATAAACAATCAAATAATCACTAACTCAGATTTTTAAAAATCATAAATACATGACACTGGAGACATGAATGGATATGCACATATAAATGCCTGTGTGTGGACATAGTGTTTCAGGATTGCTCTTTTTTGCCATTCAAGCATTATACAAAAAGGGTGACTAAGAGTATAATTTATCTATTTTAATGAAATTTTGATATTACGCCCTCACTGAAAGAAACGTGTGGGTTTTTTTTGTAAGAAGACTGGATTTTTATTTTTCATGTGTAGCAGGGTATAGAACTCATAAGGGAACAATTTATTCAATGAATTTCATAGATATTTTCAGTTTACTAATTGCCCTAACAGACTTTTTAATTTGTTCAGTCTTCATAATGAAAACTATGTTTTTTCCTGTGGGTTTTCCCATGATTTCTCTGTATCAGGTATTTTCTCTTCCCCCCTCATCAAACCTATTGAAGAGTTTCATAAACCTTGCAGGAAATGAACACTATTTATTTATTTTTTCCTCAAATGCAATAGTCAAGATTGCCTTTGACACAAACAATTGGGTGACTATTTCAGGGAGATCAAGTGGAAAATGAACATCCTGCGTTCAAAAGAACTTTAAAATGGAATTATCTGAATCTGGGTTAACTCCACAAAATGGAGTGTTACGTCTGATGAGCTGTTATGCATGTTATAACCACTATGTGGAGCAACCACCATCTAATTTTTACTGTGTGTGGTCTTTATGAATTAGACTTAGATGCAGCCTCAATGACATGCTTGGTCTTATGTTGTATCCAGGAAAAAACAGAAAAGCTTTTGACAGTGAGACATGCCAGAAGCTCAAACCATTATGTGGTGGCTCACAAGCTGTCTCAATGGCCATACGGTTGTTGATGGCATCTCAACGGAGTTCAACTTCCATTCTCAAAAACAACCAGTCTGCCAAATGCCCAAACTATAAAAATCTTCACATCTAAACATTCTGCGTGGGTGGACAATGGCTTGTTGTGGCTAATTCTGAAATGCTTTCAAAAGAAAATAGTACTAATGCTCAGTGCAGGTAATCACAATTTTGAAAAAAAAAGATAACCTAGAGTTGCGTTATAATTTTTATAGGTACAATTTGTACCTATCTTTCAGTAGATGAGAGAGGTGGCACAAGAGAAACGGATCATTAAACAGTAGTGTGAAGCCAGGGAAATTAACCAGCTGCTGTGAAAGCCACCTCTCTTATTCTCTCAGTGATAGAGAGAAATAAGGCAAAAGAGGGAGAGGAACAGGGATAAAAAGGGAGTGATGGTGGCAGTAGTGACAATTAAAAATATTGTATTAAATCCAAAGCCAGTGGTTTAAATGGAATACATAAAATGACAGTGCTTTTATTTCAGAAAATGCATGATTTTATGGATTAACAATATTGTGACCAATCAAAGGTCCAGGCTAGTTCAGTGACCCATAGGCATAATACAGTATAAAATAATAAACCAATACAATCAAATGTCAACTCATCTGTTCTTCCAGAGTTCTACCTATATTTTAAACCCTTACCAATAACTTGACAAGTTCAGGTCTTCATATTGCACTAGAGAAATATTCACATAAGAAAAATAAAATATAAGGCAAAACTATGCTGCTACAAATAACAACTAGGAGAATCAAGACAGTAGTTTTTATCTCCCTCAATTAACATCTTACCTACCTACTCCATTACTTCCTCAATCACTTTCTGATATTTTTCTTTCTAAATTATATAAGCAATGCCACCTAATAATAAACCAAACAATATCTAGAGCTTTACTGAAGACTTTGTACCTGCAGAAACTGAATGCATGAAGAGGATGCAACAAAATGTGAACTACCTTTATTTGCTAGATATTGCTATTTGTGCAAGCCCTTTTCCGCCAGTATAATTGAATGGAACATAAGTACCTACAAATTTATACTCAGAGAGTTCTCTCTACAGAACACTGTTCAAGTGCTATTGTTCTTTCCATGGAGAAAAGTTAGACAGGCATCAATATCTGAAATCATGACTTCCTCTCCCTGCTTCAGACTGAAAAGTGAATAGGCAGCAGCAGGAAGCTGGGCTAGTATTCTTCACTGAGACTTGAAAATAAGTTAATTATATATTCATACATTAATACAAAGGATTCCAATTATTTTTTATACATATAACAGTACTGCAAATTATTTCCTTTACTAGCTGTAATGTTCACTTATATAATCTGTAAAGCATTTGTTTCTTTCCTAAAAGCATATCCTATGTTCTTTTCCTTGAAGGAAGTTAGCCCATAAAAGCTTGAGAAGACCATTCAATACCTGAACATCCCCCAATGTTTGATCAAGGCATATCCTGATCTCAGCATCCGAGATAATAATGTTTCCTATAACTTAATGAATTTAATCAACATCTCCCGAGCCTATTCAGAGAACAACTTCATCACATACCAAAACAGAATATTTTTATTGTATGTACATGCTTATTTTACTTTCACATCTCTTACTCTTATCGATAAAATATGGCATACAACCCTATGAAAAATATTACTACTAGATTATATTATTATGCAATAAAAAGAGTAGGAGAGATAGAGTAGAAGGAGAGAGATAAAACAGGAACAAAGTAACAAATTATATTGTCAGTAAAATATGAACTTTTTGATTGGGGATGACATTTATTTTAAGTATGCAATGACGGCGGGAAATCTGTCAGGGTAAGACATGGCAGAGGTTTCAACGTTTGTTAAGAGTGTCATGGGAATTTAACTAAAACTGTTAAAACTGACACAACTGGCTTTGGTTAACACATTAAGCATAGGAAAAGTGCCAGTCAGCATATCCTCTGTAGCATCAGTTCAGTTAAATTATCTGGAAGATGATAAAACTGGGTGGGATAATAAATGCTGCTTTTTACTCTCTAACATGAATAGAGGGAGGGAAAAAAAGAAGAGGTATTTTGACAGAACTCTGTTTCTCTCCCTTTTTTGTATATGCGACTGTTTTGTAAATTAAGGAGAAAGAAGGAGAAGGAGAGGGAGAGAGTGAAGATGCACATTTGTGTGCTGGGGGGGTGGAGGGGGGATTTTGCTTTATTACCTGAGTAAAGCAAGCAGAGAACAATTAAGTTTCTGTACCAGTGCTGTAGCCAAGAAATTAAAAGACGCTTGCTCCTTGGGAGGAAAGCCATGGCAAATCTAGACAGCACACTAAAAAGCAGAGATACCACCCTCTCAACAAAAGTGCGTACAGTCAAGGCTATGGTCTTCCCAGTTGCAATGTATGGCAGTGAAAGCTGGACCATAAGAAAGGCTGAGCGCCAAAGAATTGAGGCCTTTGAACTATGGTGCTGGAGAAGACTCCTGCGAGTCCCTTGGACTGCAAGGCGATCAAACCGGTCAGTCCTAGAGGAGATCAACCCTGACTGCTCTTTAGAAGGCCAGATCCTGAAGCTAAAACTCAAATACTTTGGCCACCTAATGAGAAGGAAGGACTCACTGGAGAAGAGCCTAATGCTGGGAAAGATTGAGGGCAATAGAAGAAGCGGACGACAGAGAATGAGGTGGCTGGATGGAATCACTGAAGCAGTAGGCATG
Organism: Vipera berus; assembly: GCF_964194415.1. Lineage (NCBI taxonomy): Eukaryota > Metazoa > Chordata > Lepidosauria > Squamata > Viperidae > Vipera > Vipera berus. The sequence continues at coordinate 170,122,231 of NC_138204.1, forward strand.
AGCTTAAATGGACTCCAGAAGATGGTAGAGGACAGGAAGGCCTGGAGGAACATTGTCCATAGGGTCACAATGGGTCGGACACGACTTCGCAACTAACAACAACAACCAGTGCTGAAGTCCATGAATTCAATGTTCTACTCTACTGTGACGAAACTTGAGTATCGTAGGTTAGCCAACTCTCAGAACATAAGATTATAATGGAAGATATTGCTTTTCAAGACAGGACCAAGTGTTCCGTTATATGGGTACCGTTACTTGCGTAATGTTCCAGATGAGGGTAAAAAATAATTCACAAATGGAAATGATGAAACTAATCTCATGTATGATGTATATTGAATTATAAGGTATTTCATATAAATCAGAATGCTGTACACGTATGAAATAAAAGAGATCTTATGAAATTGACCTTTATTTTTTATTTTCTTATGAATTTGTCAGTCATGCTATAAAAATAATTTCAACTTTTTTTTCTTTCAGATCCATTGCAATCTGTTCAATATATCTTTTATTTAAAATAACACTAATAAACCCCTCAATGAACATTCAAGAGGACGTGTCTTATATTTTGGGATGTCAAATTGTAGGTATGGAGCAGATCTGTGAAGCCAATACAAACGTGTAAAGACAACAGGCGTTTTTTTTTAAAAAAAATTGATGTGAATGAATATTTCTCTCAGCTTTTCTGAATGCTAGGATATAGACATAGGATAGAAGTCCATAGTGAAATACATTTAGAATGAATATAATTATGTGTGCATAGAGAGGGAAGCTGAGGTAATTTTTTAAATTTTTTAATATGACTGTTTGTATTTTTATAATGATTGTTTTTATATTGTGGTTTTATTTGATTGCTGTACACTGCACAGCATGACTTCTATAAATTTGATAAATAAAAAAAATACTAACAGAACTCTATATACCATTCTTAAATCTACATGAAAATAGTCCTCCAATAGTAACTTAACTGTGAACTTAAATGTGTCCAGATTCTAAAATCTATGTGCAGTGCAGTTAATGCCCATCTGCTGCTGTCTGGTTCTGCTGAAAAAATGCAGATGCAGAATTAAACATTAAAACCAAATGCAAAAACCCAGCAGTAGCTGCCAACAATTGCCTTCATACTCAACAAGTATGATCTTCTAGAGTTTCATATGCTGATTTTTTATTTTTTTTTAAAAAAACAGTAGTGCTATATTTCAGAACAAAAACAACATATGGTAAAGATTGGGAATGAATAAAAATAATACTATAGTTTTGACAATTAAAGGTAGGAAAAAAGGTAGAAAAAAAATCTCATTTCATTGATATATAAAATCAAAAACCTCAATAATAAGGCTATTGAAGGATTTGAAATAACGGGACTGCTTCTAGAATAAAGTTTATTTTGTGTTATCTGTATACTTTCAAAAATTAAGCAGCATTTTTCATTGAAGGAGAGATCATTTGAAAATTTGATCATTTTTATACTTCACAATATCACTGAGCAAACTGTAAATAAAAATCTGTATTGTATAAAAACATTATAACAAATCACCCCATGGATAATAGGTATGTTTCTTCTGGCTTATGAAGTGCATATGCTTTATTTCTACTGAAACAATAATTTGTTTTGAAATTACTGAAATAAATAATACAATTCTTTACCGATGACACAGTTGCATAAAAATATAAGAAATGCTACAATAATGTTGTAATCTCAAATAATATATTTTAATCTAAAGCCTCAAGATTGGAAATATTATGGATGCAGAACCTTTACAAGCAATAGTTATAAAAAATAATGATAAAATATTACAGAAATCAGATGCAGCTCAGCATTGGTTCCAATTAGCTGAATTTAGGAAATCATCATAACTTTCATATTGATTTCAGTGGAACCCAAGTGTGATGTTGTGGATTCAATTTCTATTTTTTAAAAGTTTAGGTATTTCTTCTAGAGAATTCTCTGTTTTCAAAAAGGATAGAGACTATGCTACCTTTTGTAGAATGAAACAACAAAATGTATACTGTGGCTATTCTGCTGTTAAGAAATAACAGTCAGATGTTGTATGCCCGATTAAAATAGTCTACAGTAAAATTATATATTTATTAGTCTATCTAATATTCAAAATACTGGCTGTGAGCTTTCATATTAAACAATTATTAGAGTTGATGAGATTATTAAAAACTCCACAAAGACACATATATGTGATCTTATTGTTATTGTTGCATTGAAATGGATGTTTTAGGAGCCAATTGTTCAGCTTGTACTTTCACTAGTGCAATTCAATCACTTTCATCAATAAGGCAGTAAATATTTTCACCACTGAAATAACCTTGTGGCTGCCTTATAATTACCAGAATGCTTGCTGAATTACTTGCTTTGTTCCACTATCCCCTGTCAGTGCCACAGACCTCCCTGCCTCTCTTGTTTTTCTCAAAAGCAATTTAGAAAATGCTTGTATTTGAGACAAAAGGAGAACATTTGGTGAAAGAAAATTCATCATTAGGTATCTAGAGGTTTGTTAATAGAAAAGGCAACTCCCACAGTGTATCCTAGTGCTCAAGCCAGACACACATGCTCAGGACCAGCAAGCTGCCTTCACAGTGGGCCAAAAGTCATTATCATAATTTTATATTACATAGACTACATTGAAAATTTAATATATCCCAGCAAAAAGAGACAAAAGACATTTTGCATAATGCTTCCGTGAACGCACTCTCTCTTGCTACTCTTTTAGCCACCCCATGCAGATAATCACACCAGGAAAAAGAAGTTCATTACCTAAGCCAAATCAAAATTAGGCTTTTCTTTTTGATAGGGAACTTCATTAGTAAATCCCGTCTTATACAGCAGGGAGATTTGATGAATCTATCTTGGAGAAATAATTCAGAACAATCAGCCACATCTCTTCTTTAAGTTTGATGTATTTGTTAAGAAAATAGTAAATTATACATTTGTAATTTATTAACTCAGAAGACTATCCTTTCCGTGCTAGATTATTAATGCTAGATTTTCAGTAGCAACCTTGTTAATGCAATCTTTTTTCTATGTACCTACATATACATTACAGCTACAAAATACCTGCTATAGTCTAAGGGGAAAAAAACCTCCAAATTTCAGTGCTACAGTAAAGAAAGTGGCTATTGTGTCATTAGTTAGAATGTAAAGGCAGTAAGTTCTAGCATATCTATTTTTTTATATGGTAGCAGAGACAGGGTTTCCAACTACAGGAAACCACTCACCCCCTTGAAGAGTGACCCATTAAGGCTCTCCCTTCCCAGAAATTTTGGGTTCTTTCTACACCCCTTTTTATTAGGTTTTTTTTATTTAATTAGGTGGCCATCTAATTAAACGTTATTTTAGGTGGCTACTATTTATCACTGTCTACTTTTTTGGTATCCTAGGTTTGTTAATTTTTATTTAATTTTTTAACTTGCATATTACCAAATCTTTCCAAACTCCTTGCATGTTATCACAATAAAAATACCGAAGAAGAAAATTACAATGTCTATGGCAATTATAATCCAAAATAGAGCCATTATCCCAGAAACATCATCAAAAACATAATAATACTAATAATACTAGTAATACTAATAACACTAACACTAATAATACAGGTGGCAGTGATATCAACTACCAGAGCTCTGGAAGAGCTCTGTTCTAATCATGTTCCAGAAGGCTGTCATTGACAGGGCTAATCTTGTTGCCAGAGGGAGGCAACAAGACAAATTAATGCTACAAAATAATGAAGAATTCTGTGAGATTTCTGCTTTGGGAGCCCAGTCTGTGTTTCTGGTGCAATGGAGAGGAGTGCACAAGAGTATCTTTTATTAAAAAATGCATTAATCTCTAAAGTGCCATCAAGATTCTTGGTCCTGAAAAAAGCCACCTTAACTATCTCATTGTGAAGGGTTCAAAATAACAGGCTTATTACCTGTTACATTCCTGTCTGCCTGAAATGCAATCCAGATTCAAATTACAGCATGGAAAGAAAGTGTATGGATGAAGAACCATTTTCCTGTACTATTTTCCTCAATTAAATAAATACATATTCCTTCCCCAAATGCTATTTGCTACAAATAGCAGCTTGATGATGGTGGGAAGGGCAAACAGGAGGGAAAAATCCCATCCTAGCAGTCCTAATTTAGACTGGGATTTTTTCTTTGAGGGTAGTGAATGAAATTTTACTACTTATGCTCACAGTAAATGGAAAAAGTTAAAATGGCCCCATTCCTTTCGTCTCTTTAACACCCAATATGACTCATCACACAACTTTATATTTCTCTGGGCTATCAGGATAGCTAGCTTCCCTAAACTTGGGTGCAAGTCTGTCTTTAGGTGACTTCTACATCAGGACTCATAGAAATACATCACTATAAATTGACCTTCCTGGGGGCTACACCAAGTGAACAAGGTGGAAATGTTGGTAGTGAATAGGTCATGATCTAAGGGAAAGAAAAATGGATAGATTAGTTATGATGAGAACAGGGTGATAAAGCTAGAATGAGTGAGAACAAGAAGATATGAAGGAAAAAGGAAAAGATTGGAGAGAAGAGATGATGGATCTGAACCACAGAGTAGCTTTCCATTAGCACTGGAACAACCATGCAAAAATCAGAGAAAGGGAACAATGGGCTCTGAGCTCACATGCTACATCCATGAAAATTAATTTATGATTTTATGAACAATTCACACTGAGGAGGCTATCAAGGTGTTCACTGTTTGTATCTGAATTATTGCTGGATGTAAAAAAATTCTGCTCTTCTGAAAAAATTGAATGGAAAATTTCAACTAAATTTAAAGGAAACAGAATTTCCTAAATCTCCTTCTAAGGTATTTTTCTCCATAAATAAGAAATTTTTCAAAATCATGCCAGTGATGCAAAAATTGGCAAAAAGATTTTTTTAAAATTCTCAGATATAGAATTTCAATTGCAGAGAAAAGATTTATATGTCTGTGTTTTTACACAATAGGTGTAAACTCTATATTAGCATGTACTTGTGGATACGCTTAATATTGGATATCAATAAGGATACTAACCTTTTCACTATTTGGTTCTTCTCTGCTTCAAAAGGGCCCATTTCAACAATTAGATTTTCTCCCTGTCCAATATTATCTATGATTGTGCCAGGACGAATGAATGCCATTTAGTAAATGGATAGTCTAGAAGCTCTACAATCTTCTTTAATTCATTTGGAATGGCATGGAAATGCTATATGTCATTCCCATGTCTAAGTGACCTTCCCTGAATGTAGGTCAGTTGTTTTTACAAGGCATGGTTATGCCCTGTGAGATTAGACTCTTTAAAATTACTGATTGATTTCACAATGCTTTAAATTTACAAAGCTTAAACTGAGCATAAACCTTAAATGGTCAGATGAGATTTTCCTGAATGTCCGATTAGTTAAGGGGAGTTTAGCGCTGCTTCCTTAAAGAAAAGAACTAGTTAATGATCTGTGAAAGGTTGCAGCTTTGCACCTTTATACTAAATGTTTCAAAAATCAAAATGCAATGCATACGATACTGGTATCTCTTTAGTGCTCTCAGGGGCTTGGAACCTTGAAATACACTTTTTTCTTGGGCCACTACTTTCCTTTCTTATTCATCTGAAACTGTTTATTGGAACATTTCAGGGGTCCCTTGAGGACTCTAGATAAACGACTCTGTAATGTACAAGCAAATCACGTGTTTTGTTCAGAAGCTTTTTGACAGCTTCTCAAACTCCTACACTATTCAAATTTTCTTAGGGTGAGTCTCATGGTACAACAGAGTTGGGTATTTTAAAAGACTTTTGGACTCTTTTTTTGACATCTGTGGAAATGCCATTTTAAGAGGATTATTATTTCCAGGCTATTATTATAAAATACCTGCCAGTATTCATGCAACTGGATTTCACACTGGTTTATCCCAAATAATAACTGGACTTTGTTAGGAAATGTTAGATGAGGTCAGCAAAACCTGAGGCGAACTAGAACTACCTAAAAATTCCCAGCAGTTCTTTCCTTCCTCTGTACTCAACTCTCTAAGTCCCAGACAAACCAGAAATATTTTATGTAAATTGGAAATAGTAGTTGAATAGGTTTGGACAGTGGCAAGTTGAGAAAGGATGGACTGCAGTTCAATGAGTAGATTTTGTACATTGTATTCCAGTCAGCAAAATGGTGTCACTGCCTTCAGCATAGATCTAAGTTGCTATGTTTGCACTGCATCCAAGAATTGAAATAAGAAGCAAATGGACTGGACTTTTCCATAACTCCTATGCCACAAATAAAATACTTCTTTGAATAACATGGCAGCTATACAATAATTCCTAGGCATATATAGAACTTACGCTACAATAGTGGTTTTGTTTTGGCACTGAGATATGATTTCTCTAGCAATGTCATAGTTACCAGTTTTGTTTTAAATATGATTATTGTTGGCTTCTGTGCAATCAATTTATTAAAAACATAAACAATTGTTTATTTATTTATATACTTATATTTCTACTCTGCCTTCCCAAGGAGTTCAAGGCATAGGGATCTCATCTCACTTTATCCCCACAATACCAATCTTACAATACAGGTAGCCTGGGAATGAGTGATTAAGGCAAAGTTCCCCAGGGTAATTTGGGAAATAATGTAAGGAATAGACTTTGTTTATTCTTTACATTATGAATTGGCTTTGTAGTTATGGGACTCCATTTAATGGAAAGGTACATAAATATGCATATGCAGACATTTATATACACATATGCACATGAGGAACATTCCTGGAAGATGATTTTTTTTCAGAAACAATCTGAAACCCCTCCCTCCCATAATCACAATTTTTTTCCTGAAATTTTAAATGGACTGCCCTTTGGAGCAGTCTAGAGGCAAACATATACTCTTATTTCTGCAGTAAAGCAGTTAAAATGTATATGCACCATTTAAATTTTAACAAATAAAAATATTATCTTTTAAATAAAAAAGCTAAAACTTTTTTTTGCTTTCAAGATTAATCCAAGTGCAAAAAAATTAATCCAGTTCAGCTATTTCTTTTTTCACTAGATTTTCACGTTATTAGAAGTACACAGCTAACCAGGTTTCAAGCAGTAGACAAAATAGCATTGTGGGATTACATTAGTCCGACAGCTGCTTTATGACTATAGCTTCCAGACCAATTTATTTAATATTGATCTTTAAACAAACATCAGTACAAATAAATTTGAGCACCCCGGTCCTGAGATTTTTATATCCATAAAAGAGGCCAATATTCAGGGAACCAGAACTGCTTGTATTTCTCCCTTTGATTCTGTTTTCTTTGATCCTACCAGGTATCAAATACATCAATGACAAATTAAAACAAATCCATCATCAGATAACACTTGCTTTTTAATCTTTGGGTTAGAAAGAATATTTTCTGTCAATAATTTCTATCAAGTGTTTTTACTAAACTTTTTATTGCTTTATTCTGCCTGGTAGAAAAGGTAGCAATATCTTGTCCAGAATAAATAGCACATTAAGTTTTTTCTCCTCTTCTTGGTGGGGAAAGTTGTATCTATGCCAAGGACAGATAGAAAAACAATCTGTTCTGCCATGCACTTTTCAAAGCAGATTTTTTCTTAACTCTCTTCATCCTGTAGTAAAGATAGGCCTAGATCCAAATGCTCCCCTGTCAACAAAATTGCTGTGCTGTGTGATACTAGATTGGGAGGCTAATCTGCAACCTTTTATGGGACTACAGTTGACCATTTGGAAGAGGGACAGATGGGTGCTAAACATAAATGGGGGAAAGACTTAGACAGGGAAATAGATAATGAATCCTGGGATCAGATTAGACACTCAATTCAATTAGACAATGATATACAAATGTTAGGCATAAGCTGATCCAACGTAATTATTTGCATAGGACTTATTTGTGCCCTTCTTAGCTGAAGAGAGATACAAGATACAATAGGGACAAATATTCCAGTAGCCTGGAACTCAACTAAAGTTCAAAAGTTTCTGGTCACAATTAATTCATATGTGCCATCTGTTTTATACTGAGTGAAATCTATGCTTCATATTGTTCTCCAAATACAGACAGACCAATGTCATCTATGAAGATAGAATAACAGGCAACACATGACAATTCTCTAAATTTTAAAGTCTAATAGGTAATAGATTTAATCTACCAGCCAGGACCAATAATTGTGTCTTGGGAAGAAAGTTATTACATTCTCTGAGAATCCAGTATAAAAATTCCTTTTCTGGAATACATGAATAATAGTATCTCTTAGGAAATCTGGACTTTAAAAAAACAATCTCAATCTGTTTTTTTTTAAAAAGACTGCTTTTGTAATACTTAAACATAAGATGCAAACCTAATAAAATTACTAAGGTAATGAGCAGCAAACTGAATTACATAAATTTTCATTTATGACAATTGTATATAAAACACGAAGCTTTTATTACAATTATTTCTGCAGTTGAATAAATAACCTATAGAAATAAACACTTATAGAAGTCTCTGTTCTTTCCTTGGTTGCACTTGAAAAGTGGTTCCATCATTAGCTAAATTAAGGATTTCCTCAGCAATTTAACTAAAAGAATAGTTTAGAAGGAGAAAAGTGCTCGTATCTTTTTCTGTCTCATGTGCCAACTTTTAAGAAGTTTTGACCTTGTGGCTGGTAAATGAGATCCATGGCTGCTTTAGGCCAAGAAGGAACAAATACATGTATTCATTTCTTAATTTTTCATTAATGTTGCCTTGATATCACCATGTCAGTGATTCCTTTGGGATGGTGACAATAAGATTTACTAAGCAACAAAATCAAAATAAGCAAAACAATGGCATTGTAACGTAAATTTAGTAACTAATTATTTGGCTGATTTTGAAGAAAGATTCGGATTGGACAGTACTTGAATTGCCAGATAAACCTAGGGTTGTAAACTAAACTGAGAATTCAAAAAAAATAAATAAATCTAAAATATGGTAGTATCAAAGTGCTGCCACACTGTTGCCAGAACAACATGGACATGCCCACATAGTCACCAAGCTTAATCGTAATTTAATTAATTAATTTAAAAATAGCAACAAAAAGCTTTAAAACAATACAAAATTTCCACAGACCTGGCAGAAAGCCATGCCTGGAGGCAGTTAACAGTGATGTGAACATTTGTCACACATGAAAAACTACATGTAGCATAGTGAAATCTGGTTTTTACCAACTATTTGGGGAAAGACAATATCCACCATTTATGGGTTTTATATATAAAGGTATATAATCATGGTGATTTATGTCACTTGTTACACAAGTAACATACATTATTTAAATTATTTTATATCATTTATATAAGCATAGCTGCAAAAATTCTATCACACACTTTATTCACTGTATCGAGGTTTACTAAATTACAGTTTTATATTTTAAGCAGTTGCCTATATAGAAGTGATTTTTGGGAAGTAGCTTTAAGAAACTGGATCCTTCCTTAATACAGATGAACAAACAAAAAAGAAGAAACATAGGGAAAGATAGAGAAGAAAAAATATCATGGAAAAAAGCAAAATTATATTCATTTATTAAACATTAAATTTATTACTTTATTATTAAAACTAAACAAAGTTTAGCATTAGGGTTGCTAACAGGAACTGAGAATTAGGCATGTCAGGAAAGACATAAAATCAAGCTAGATGCAATGGGAATGGTGTCTGCGTTTGTTTGAGTGTGCTTGTACGTGTGTGCGTCTATGTATCTGCATGCAGAAAGCAAAAAGAGTGAAGAATGAATGGGAGCTGAATGAATGTGGATTGAAAATAAAGTAAGTGGCCAGTATTAAAGGAGTGTGCTAAAGTGTTTTGGTCATACAGACAGAATAAATGACTGATTGCAAAATCTAGGAAAGAAGAGTGAGTGGGCTAAGAGGCTAATAGAAACCTAGAGTTTTCTTCATGGGCTTAGTCTAGAAGGCATCTGCTCACAGTTGACATATTTATCTGGCCTGGGAACCCCCCTTCCTGCCTCAACAGCTTCATTCCTTATAGACATAAATTGTGGACAGCCAAGTGGAAAAGAGAAAAGGAAAATGGGAAGCATACTAGTGTTAAGAACTGTGAAAATATATGATTATACCAAATAGAAATACTTACAACTAATATAATAATAAATGGGATATTTAATATAATACTTAACAAGACATCAGGCAAGACTTATTAGTTTGATTGACTAGAGCGATTTGATCAGTTTAATCTAGGTCATTCTTATCCAATCTAAGTTTCCTCCAGATATATTGTGATTGTAACACCCATAATTCCAAGAAAACATACAGGTTCAGAATTATAAGTATTGTGGTCCTAATGTATCTGGAGGCTACCAGGTTAGAGATGAGTGATTTAAATTATCCCTCTGTATGCTCATAACCTTTGAGTTCAATCAATCAATCAATCAATCAATCAATCAGATTGGAGCTGGACCTTGGAGATCTTCTAGTCCAGCCCTCTGTTCAAGCAGGAGACCCTATACCAAGGATTTTCAACCATTGGTATGGGTACCACCTGCGGTATATTGGCACCTGGCAGGTGATACGCGACCATCTTAGAAAAGTGGTAGCGGGGGAGGGGATTGAGCTGAACCAGTGGCAGAACCACACAAGCCTGAGCGAGAGATGGCTGGAGTTGTCAGGGCTCAGTGGAAGCGCCAGGATCAGCGCCAGGCTCCAGTTGGAGCTCGGTGCTGATCCTGGCACTTCTGAGCCCAGAAGAAGTTCCAATCAGCTGGAATGGTGCAGCATCTCCAGGGTCTTGTGATTTACATTGAAATGCTTGGCAACTGATTCATATTTATGATGGTCACAGTGTCCCAGGGTCATGTGAAGTGAGCAAAACCTGCTGCAACCACCCAGCAGAGTGGGGGGGGGAATAAAAACCAAACACCCCCTCACCCCACCCCCGCTGCCAATCCTCAACAGAAATGCTCACAACAATGAAAACCTCAGACAGGAGGAAGAGCGCAGCCAGGCGGGCAGGCAGGTGTCTTGCTCGGCTGTGGCTTGGGGGGCACTTTTTCAGTGCCATTGTAACTTTGAACAGTCACTAAGTGAACTGTTGTAAGTTGAGGACTACCTGTACTTCATCACTCTTTTCCTTGTTCTTGTTCTTCTTTTTTTTTTTTTTTTGGTCATCAAGTTTTTGACACCTTGCTAGGCGACTGGTGATACTTGGATGTTGCCATATCCTAAAAGTGGTACAATGGGTGAAAAGGTTGAAAAGCAGTGCCCAATACCATTTCAGTCAAGTGACTGTCCAGGCTCTTCTGAACAACCCCCCCCCATGATGAAGCACCCACAACTTCTGAAGAAAAGCTAAATATTTCCATTATATGGAAATATTTTGCATTATTTATGGTGGCACTAATTAGACTTACAGTATAATTTATATAATTTTTTTATAATTTATTAATATTTCTATACCACCCTTCTCCCGGAGGACTCAGGGCGGTGTACAGGGCAAGAATAAAACACAGAAATTTACAAAAACTAAAAAATAATTAAATGCATGCCCGATTAAAATACAATTGATACATAGTAAAAACCCCAATAAAAATGATAAAAACCCCACCAATCCCCCCTCAGGCCAGGCCGGCTTGCTCGAACAAGTATGTTTTCAGATCGCGGCGAAAGGAGCGCAGATCGGGCGCCGTCCGGAGCTCAACCGGTAACTGGTTCCATAGCTCCGGGGCGCCCACAGAGAAGGATCTCCCCCTGGGGGCCACCAGTCGGCATTCTCTGACCGGTGGCACCCTGAGGAGGCCCTCTCTGTGGGAACGCACAGGGCGCAGGGAGCTTGATGCCGGCAGTATGATTATTTAACTATTGATTGCTTACTCTTCTGGTCCTTGAAACTAAAAGAAGGAAAGAAATACTTGATAGTTGGTACATGTTGATCAACATGGTTGTCTATTTATTTAAAGTACATCGAATAGCAACAACATTGGCACTGTTGTAATTGGCATGCAATAATTAGACAATTAATTTTGCTTCAAAATGGATATTTCTAACATCATACATTCATATTATATATCTGCCTTGCCTGTAGGACATTAATTCAGACAAAAGACAGGATGTAATAAAACTTAGTAAGTTTTGTAACTTAATTGATATCTATGACAGTTGAGCATATTATTATCTTGTGATGTGATACAATAAATGAATAGATGCTCTATAAAGAAAGAGGCTATCTCTAAAGACTGTTTACAATTCCACTCTAAGGTCTAAACCACTCTAAATTTAATTTCACGAGGAGCGAATTCAGACTGTTTCATAACCTTAAAGACAGCTCCAGCCTATTTTAATGTGCCTCTGGCATTTGTGAAAGCAGTACAATTATTGAAGCTGTTTCTAAAACCCAAAGCTGCAGAGTGTTACTCTCCTAAAATGGTCTCTGGGACAATTGTGACAGAAAAGATATCAGTACTGCAGACTAGGCATGCCATTGTTAAATCTATATGCTGTTAAGTTATTATATACACAAAGTTTTTTTAAAGCCTCATTTAAACCAATGTCTATAACATGGTATATCACTTTAATCGGGGGGGAAAGAATTTAGAATAAAATTTCTTCATTCCTACTGAAAATTGGATGGAAAAGGAGGCAGGGAAATCAGCTTCTAAAAGTCCAAGTTCATGCATCTAAAGGTAAAGGTAAAGGTAAAGGTTCCCCCGCACATGCGTGCTAGTCGTCTCCGACTCTAGGGGCCGGTGCTCATCTCCGTTTCAAAGCCAAAGAGCCAGCGTTTGTCCGAGGACGTCTCCGTGGTCATGTGGCCGGCATGACTAGACGCCAAAGGCGCACAGAACGCTGTTACCTTCCCACCGTAGCGGTCCCTATTTTTCTACTTGCATTTTTACGTGCTTTCGAACTGCTAGGTGGGCAGAAGCTGGGATGAGTAACAGGCGCTCACTCTGCTACGCGGCACTCGGGATTCGACCCGCCAAACTGCCGACCTTCTGATCAACAAGCTCAGCGTTCTAACCCACTGAGCCACCGCGTCCCTGAGCATCTAAAGCAATATCCAATTATTGCATGAAAAGGATACTGAGTACAAACACACTAGGTTTAAATTATGAATTTTATTGTTAGCATTAACTTACTCTTATTCTTCTGAATGCAATCCTATCATATTAGATTATTTTGCCCCCAGAAGATGAATGATTATTTTACCAATCTTTATTACAGGTATAGTACAGAAGGATAGGGACACCTACAAGTCACATTCCCCTCCCATTCTAAGCTATTCCACCTATATTATAATGACAACAACAATAGTTAGAAGTAATTGTAAAACACCCACACACAGGTACAACACTGATGTCCTTATAGAATACAAGTAGATGCTCTCGCTCCACAGGGCCTTTTCTTATGCTTTGTAAGATCTGGCTAAAATTATTCATTTCAACTCTACAGTCACTAACTCCAGCAAGGGCTTTGGATCAAGCTCTTCTCTTGTGAACACAGACAGTGTCTGGAAACAGTGGAGCAGATGTCTCCACTGAGAGTCACAGATGCTGTCAGGAAACAACTACAGGCTAACATTTGATGCATTTTAAAGAGGGGTTCAGAGTAAAATTCCAACAATTGTCTAATATTTCAAAGGAACTAATGAGATTAGTTACCCTTTCCCTTTGCATTTCCTATCCACTTCCTGAGGTTGCTGCATCATCTTTTACATTAGCTATGGAGTATTTGTAAGGGCATATTCCTATTCACATTATTATAATTTGGCAAGGATTGCAGCCTCAAACAATTCAGCCATTACATCAAGATGATAAGCAACTGAAAATGACTCAGCGTTTTATGGAGGCTAAAATAGGGTAACAAGATATTTGAAGAAGCAAAGGAAGACATGGACAAGGAGAAAAGAGAACAAATAGGAAGGTAAAGAGGGCATTCTACTTAACCTTTTTGGTATCTGTGACAGCAAAAAATTTATTAAAAAATGCCTAGATGTAAATGAAACTACTTTTTCTAACATTACAAATACTGTTTTTTCAATTACAATATTTTTATAATCAATCTTTATTTTTAAGAATATATGCTATAGAATTGATGACATGCTTTTCAAATTTCACTTTACAAATGTATGAGTCATGTGACCCATAGCCATGTACTTACAGAGTACAGCGATCATAGATTTGAAGAATTGGATTGAAGCTGATTATTGGAATGAAGATATAAATTAAGTAATATAAATCTAGGCTGTTAATGGAAAGACAAAAGAAACAGAATATTTCTACAATACCTAGAAGATGAAAATTTTACTATTGTGAAAATAATAAAAAAACCACCAACAACAACAAAACCACTAAAACTTGGTGGAGGACATGAGGATAAAATGAGGACATGTCCTACTTTTCTGGAAATTTGGAAACCTAAGATTAAGCAATATACCATCTTGCATCTTTCAAAACATAGCAGTACAACTTTTTTGGACCATGAATGGCCTGCTATGGGCAACATTCCAAAAATCGGGCAGCAATGCCAGGATAATTTTAATATAGTTAATGTGACCATCCTCTTTTTTACATAAAGAGGTAAAGGTAAAGGTTCCCCTGCATACGCGTGCTAGTCATTTCCAACTCTAGAGGCCGGTGCTCATCTCCGTTTCAAAGCCGAAGAGCCAGCGCTTGTCTGAGGACTTCTCCGTGGTCATGTGGCCGGCATAACTAGACGCCAAAGGCGCATGGAACGCTGTTACCTTCCCACCGTAGCGGTCCCTATTTTTCTACTTGCATTTTTACGTGCTTTCGAACTGCTAGGTTGGCAGAAGCTGGGACGAGTAACAGGCACTCACTCTGTTATGCAGCACTTGGGATTTGACCCGCCAAACTGCCGACCATCTGATCGACAAGCTCAGCGTCCTAACCCAGAGCCACCGTGTCTGTAATTCTGCATAAGGTATGATGGGTTTTGAGGGTCAGACACAATGCTTTGCTGGACTACAGCCCTGGGAAACCAAGTTTTCACTCATTTCAAAACTGTTAAACTAAGACAGCATATATTTCCTTATGTTTATTAGTTAGCCAGATCCTGATGTTACTCAGGAGTGACTTGTGCATAATACTTTTAATCAAAAGTTTATAGTATGCAATATCATATAAAAATCTCTCAGAGATGTCCAAACTTTCAAAGCACCTCTAGTGGTTTTCAAACTATGCACTGCGATGTCCCTGGGCACCGCAGCAAAGTCATTAACAGTTTAGTTTATGAAGTTTAAACTATCCCATGATGCCTCTGTGAGTTTCCTGTAATGCCCCAGGGAGCTGAAGTACAGTTTGGGAGCCAGGGATCTGTATAATAAAATAATGGCCAATGAGGTCATATTCCAAAAAGCCTTTGTTCCACTGAGTTTGCTTGCAAAAGAATTTGAAATATATCCTTATGAGGGAATGGTCTAATTCCCTAACAATGAAAATATGTTGAGGGAGACTCTTCATGCATGCCACTGAAACTCAGTATCTCTATTAATTTCTAAGCTACCCATGTTTTTTTTTAAAAAACTGTCACTTACATGAACACAGGATTTCCTAAACAAAAAGAAAAATAGCAAAACAGGCAAGTAAATAATACGAAACAGTAAATAAAGAATATCATACAATCTATACATTTATTAAAAATGAGAAATTTATATTAAAGTGGGAGGGAGAAATCTCTGGATTTGGAAGGATTGCCAAAGCATTTTTTTCAAAATTATAAGGTGTTTAAAGGTTCTTTATGACTAATAGAACATGTTTATGATCGCTTTTTAAAGTAGTTTTAATAGGGTGGGGTTTTTTGTCATTTATGAAAGTCCTGGTGGTTTTCACAAGAAGTCAAATCATTTGATGTTACATTTGATGTGTGACAAAGGCATTCTGGTATAAAAATAACAAAATATTAATTGCTCTGTCCACAGAATAAATAGTATTAAAAGGAAATATATAGGCGTATAAAATTACACAAAGGTCTATGGTCTATGAGCAACAGAAAGAATGAAACAAATGCATTTGCAAATAATTTAGCCTTCTATCAATTGCAGCATTAATTCCACTGCAAAGATATCTAAAGTGAGACTACAGAAAAGGCAGAGATGCACCACCCTAAAACATTTTCTTAATTAGACAGGAGAATGTAGGGAAAGTGGCATTGTGCTAAGAGAAATGGAGAAATAGGATGACAAGCTGAAACATAAAGAAGAAACAGAAGGTTGTAACTTTTTTTGGTGCCAATTAATAAAGCAACAGCATGGAACTATTTAAAGGAAGAAGTCATTGGGGTGCAATCTGCTTTACAGTTAAGAGGCATAAAGAAAGCCTCTTCTTGGTTAGAAGAAAAGATGCCTTGTTAAGCAATGAAGAACTCTGGTGAAGTAGAACTAGGTAGTCTAGCATGAGGGGGGAAAAATCTGCACAACTATCCACATTGCCTGGGAATAGGTAGAATTTAAAGATAGTAATTTGAAAAGTTACCGTTCCTTTATTTTTATTCTTGAAGCAGTGACAAAAGATGCTGTTAAGTGTTGTCATGTTCCTTATTTGTTTTATTAGAAGTTGCAAGGCAAGGAGGAAAGATAATACAGGCAATTGCTTTAGGTGGCACTATACATGTGCCACAATGATTAAGTCCAATTTCAGAGTACACTTTTAGCTTCCAGATTAGGAAGGAACAAATAGGTTCTTCCAATCAAGAGGGCAATTATGTCCTCATAGCTGAAATAAATCCCAAAATGAGAAATAAAATAAAATCACAGTGCTGTCAGATGAGTCTGTTAGCCATCAGTCTCTGGTGGATGACCTGGCACATTACTTTCTTCCCCTTTCTACATGTGAATTTTTTTGGTCCTCTTTAATAGGTGTATGGTTACTAGTTAGCTTAATTGCTTAGCTTAATTGCTATGTGCAAACTGTAACTTTTAAATTGACGCTTAGCTATGTGATGTCTCTAGAATAGTATGAAAAAAATTACTGGACTGTATTCAACATTATGCTATTGGACAAATCACATGTGACATGGTTCCACTAGTTTGCAATATTAGTACAAGGAATATCTAGCTTAGTAAGGTGATAATATGTATTGCAGGATGGCTGGGTAAATTTATGGAGCAATGAGGATAATAGCTTATGAAACATTTTGTGCAATAGCTGGCACATACAGGAAGGTGGAACTGAGCTCCCAATTCTGCTAGATATTTGTGTTGGCAAATTCCAAGGGTTATTGTATCCCAAATATTGGAGAGATCTTCAACTTTTCCCAAATAATATCAGTTAGGTATTTAAGTTCTCTTTTGACCATTGATCATTTGTCCATTCATTACAGTGAATAGGGAACTACCTATTGTACCTATATTTGGAGGGTATATTTGGAGTTAATACATACAGCGGTATTAAGCCAGATACTACAATAGTTTTAAAGGAATACATGGTGATGGATTAAGGGACAAAAGCAAGGTAACCAAGATAAACTGGGACCCAAAAATGATTTGGCTACTGAGGAAAAAGATATTTTATTGTCACAAACAGGAAGCCATTTTTTATTTCCTGCTGTGGTGCCAGAATTAAACTTCTGCCAATACTAAATGACTGAGGACAGAATAACAGTTTATGGTATCTCCCACTATTATGAATCATGACAGATGAATCATGGGAAACAAAAAATCTGGAAAAGAAAACCAGTAAGGAATGTTTCCGTAGCATCTTCTGTACAGTTAAGCATTCCATAAACATAAATTATTCTATGATACTATAGAGTATTCAAGCTTTAATAATGGAGATAGTAAGGCCTCATAGACAACACAATTTGTTATTTCAGCAATTCCAAAACTGGACTGTTTATGAAAAGGTCATAAGCATGCTAACAGTTGGCATTAAGGTTACTCTGATAAAAGAGACTAGCCAATGTTATAAAAGGAGAAGTTAGTAAAATAATATTTCTTTATTTACAACAGCTGGAATCTATTGGCTGAAAATAAATGAAGAAGAGGACAAATGAATGGATGGAAAACAAATTTAATTAAAATATTTCTAGCTATAACTAAATGCTGAGTTAATGCCTTTAACTCTTCATTATTGTTTTATTCTTATTTAATATATTACTCTGCCTCTTAACGTGTGTGAAACTGTAATTAGGCATCACATTTTATTACAGTATTTACATATGTTTGATCTACAATTTTACTCAGGAAATAGGGAAAGGGTGTGTAACTAGTAACCAGAGAAATGTTATCTTTGAACTAGATCAACTAGTTAAAACCAAAATGGAAGACAATTTCTCCCAGATATTTCTTGGGCACCTCTTGCTTTGTAAATCTGATTTCATCAAGTTTTCTTTCCCATGATATTGGGCCAGTAATAGAATAATCAAAATATATGATCCAACAAGGTGAAGCATGCTATACACTATTAATATTGCATATATACACATATATACACACACATACACATACAGGGAGAAAAATAAAAAAGATACTGTACATTAGAAGCAAGAGATGAAATGCAATGCTACTTTCCTTGTCTGGTCTTCGAAAACCTGTTTTTGCTGATTCTCCAAGTATGTTTTGAGAGGAAGTAAAGGATGTAGGGATCCCCCTTCCACTTTTGCTGACAGAGACACTTGATTATGTCTAAGATGTGACAATGCTACATTTGTTGCAATTCTTAGCCAATATATGTATGACAAAAAGTACAATATATGCAGAAATAAAGAAAATAAAATCTATACAATAGGAGATTTGTTTAGCAAAAAGAGGCAAGTTAAATCAAAATTTCGTAGCCATTTCAGAAACTGAGTTGTAGTTCAGTGGTAAAGTACACACCTTGTATGCCTTTATCTAAAGATGTCGAGATCCTAGGTTAAGTTCTTAGCATCTTTAGATAGAGCTGAGAAAAAGTTCCTCTCTAAACCCCGAGAGAACTGCTGTTAGCTACAGAAGTCAATATTAAATTAGATGGACCTCTGGTCTGAACTGACATACTGTAAGGCAATTTCCTATGTTCCAATAAAGTATTGGACAGTGCTAGGTTGCAATTTAGCAGCTAATAAATTTTCTAGCAGCTTATATAGGAAAATTCAAAACAGAACAATATACAGGGCACCTGAGGAAAGGGTGGGAAAAGTCATTCTTTCTACCCTACTGGCCTTGACTACAGAAATATTTAAATATCTACTAATAAAGAATTCACATAATACGATCACTTTTTAAATGATGCTTTTTTTAAGCTGATTAAATATTTGGGCTTTTTAATGTTAGATATTGTCTCGAGAACAAAACCACTTAGGAAAGAGCTGGTGAGCAGAAGGAAAGCAGTCAACCCATTTAGAAATATGCCATTAACTCACAGGAACACATTCCCTCTGGACACACTCCCAAAGAAGATCCCTGGTGAGTTTAGGCTTGCATATCATTTGTCCTATCCAGAGGGCAAATAAGTTAATGATTATACAGACACCTTGCTGGGTTCACTACTTGGTTGCTTCTCTCCATTGAGTGATGCAGATGATAAGAAATAGCATGGTAAACTTAAGACAGAGGGAGCCTCCCCGCATGCACACGCAAACATAAACAGCTGCTCCTATATTGCTAGCACACCAAGTTAATTTTTGCTTTCTGTAAGAGGTTAGGGTTTGATGGTTAGGTGAAGATATCCAAAAAGATTTCTTAATAAGCTGGGCACATCCCTGTACTAGAAGGAAAATGGTAAATGTATATAAAATCTCTTATAACGTACATAATTTGCTGTGGATGGGACCACCAACATGACGGCATTTCAGGAATTATTGATGGCATCTGGGAAAATAACCAGGGATTTGAGAATGCCTATAGCAGGTGATAATTGGGGGGAAGGGGCAGGGAGAGAGAAAAAATGCGTATCTAAAAGAACTTATTAAAATTTGGGCATCAAACTGGATTCAAGTACAACAGAATCACCTCTCTCTAGGGACAAAGGCAAAAGTCCTATGAGGCTACTGGCTCAGCTGCAGTGAGCTAATAAGGTTATTGGGAAGCAGATGCACTCATTAATACAGTGGTGGCACAGGATCTCCTGAGACAGGTCATAGTCATGATAATGCACACAGTAAAGTAATGTGCTCTGTATTCATGGCCAGATCCTATGGTGCCAAAGCTAAATGAACCTGTATCAGTGCCCTGTGATATTTAACCCACTGTGAGCCACAGACTGAGTCCTCATTGCCAACCTGGGAAATAGGAGAGACAAATCAGTGTTCAGCTCAGCTTTTTTGCTGAAAGAATGTACATTAAAGAATGATGCAGAGGTAAAAGGTACTTTTTGACAACAAATCTTGAGCATGGAATTAGCAATGTTTCCATTAGAGTGATACTAAATAGATTAACAGTATAATCTTGAAATTATCAAAGAAAACACAAGGCAGTGCTCTTCCAATGGGAGTTATCTGTGGTGCTGTTGGTCAAATCATACAAAATATGCTTGCAATTTCCATCCTGCTTTAAATTATATGTCTTGAGATTCCATAGGCTTCAGTGTTGCTCATGTATGGTTAAACAAGAGCATGCCAAAAATCTGTTTTTATAGTAGGATTATACTAGAATTTTGCTCTCTTATACTGATAAAAATAGATTTGTGGAAGTAAATTAAACATAATATATTTGGAATGGAATGAAGAATTCTTGAAATTATAACAACAACTTTATTGTCACTTTGAATGTACACCAATCGGCATACATCAAAATGAAATTTCATTGCATACAGCTCTCAAATGGTCACCACCTCCGATATATACTCCTTGTTCGTGGCCAGCTCAAGTTTTAGATCGTCCATTTTAGTCTCTAGGGAGTGAACGATGGCAAACAGGACAGATGGAAATGGAGCTCCATGTGGTAAAATTAGCCCTCAAATTAGCTTGTATTCCTACACGACAACCTCGCCTCTTTTCCTTTTTCTCATCCTGACTCTTCCACCTTTTCCTTAAAGAGGCCTTGCTTCTTTTCACCGCTGGAGCATGCTGCCGCTGCCACCACCTCCTCCAAAAGCCTCTCTCTCTTCCTCTGGGCCTGCCTACAGCCTAACCCTCCCAAAACTTTTCACCTTGTTATGAAATATGTACTGAATAAAAATATTATGTGGGACAACAAAAGGGGACTTTTGGCTTGTAGAATTGCTTATAAGAAATGGTTAACTATATGGAATATTATATTGAAATTTACAAGTGGGTCTCTCCACTTCTCCCTGGTTGGAGGAATAATTTAGGACCAATGATATAAAAGAACATTTTAGCAGTAGTTCATCAAAACTAATTAGTACATTGTTTGGAGAACACTGAACCTATTTTAGAATAAGCCTGTATTGAACTAAATCTAGCAACAAAGATGAACGTTTTGATTGGTCAGAAGGAAACTAAAAAAACCCAAAACCCCTCAAAACTCTAAAAGGAGGGAAAGGGAACCAAAACAAATAAACAAAAAGACATACATTGTCGTTAGAAAGTTTAAAAAGTAAATAAAATACATAGTGACTACTTATATAGCTGGGAAAACATCGAGCATAGGGTAAAATCATGATTACAAAACAGGGTTCTATAATGTTTATAACTGTATTTACTGTACTTTCTTTGATTGTAAATACCATCCAATCATTCAATCAGTCAGTCAGTCAATATGAATAGGGTCTAATCTCAGTCTTGTAAGAAATGGTTCAATATTCCATAAATCTTGGCCAAATACAGCTGAGAGATTAGAATATAGCATTGTACTTTATATGAGTAGTTGTGGGATATTAACCAGTTAATTAAAAAAATATTAACAAAAAAACTTCAAGGAATGCATAATTCCTTGACACACAATAGAGGTTTCTCAAGAAAATATACTATATATCTGCTTTTTCTACTTTACTTTTTTATCTACTTTTTCCAAATACTACTTAAATTATCTGGTGTCTTTAAATAATAATAATAAAAATAACAACAACAATAATAATAGAATTGGAAGGGACCTTGGAGATGTTCTAGTCCATGAGTGTCAAACTTGCAACGTCACATGATGTGTTGCGATGTATCACAACTTTTTTGCCATTGCCGGCAATGGGGTGGGCGCAGTTTCGCTATGATGAATCTGGCCTGCGGGCCGGCAATTTGACACCCCTGTTCTAGTCTAACCCCCTATTCAGGCAGGAAAACCTATACCACTTCAGACAAATGATTGTCCAGTCTCTTCTTAAAAACTTCCAGTGTTGGAGCATTCACAACTTTTGGAGGCAGATTGTTGCATGAATACTGTATATATAGTTATTTCTAAAAGTCTGTTTTCAGTCCTAAGCATACATAACCCTTAATACATTGGATTTAGTTCTTAAATAACGTATGCAATAAAATACGGTACATTTTTAAAGGATAAGATGAAAGTCAGCATGACTCAGCAGACTAGGAATCACTTTGTATGCAATTGTAAATGTAATTTCACTGAAAATATGCTTTTAAAAAATCTTCATTTTTTGAGGTGTGAAGCTTTAAACCAAATTATTCAACCAAATTAATATGCAAAAGGGAGCTGTTCCATTGTCCAAGAACAGAATTCTGCTCAAGAAAATCTTTAAGAATAAAACTGAAAATCAGATCTTTACACTGATTATTTGCTACATTCAGGTTGCAGCATCCTAGGGAGATAGGGATAGAATTTATATTTAAAGTGATCCTTCATGAATTGGTCAAATTGAGGCCTGCATTCAGATCAATTTGGGCTGGATATTATATTAGCAACGTTCTTAACATACCATTGTATTTCAGCAATATGCCTCCTATCAAAAATCATAGTACAATAAGATACACAATACACTTTTTAGTCTGAGAGTCTAGGCAGGGTCAGGACACAGAAGTGAGCAAGGTGTGATTAAAATGAAAGTATTCTTTAATTTTAATTAAATGAAAGTTATATTAACAACCCTTAAGGTGAGTTATTAGGCAATTTCTTTATTGCATTTGTTAATTTGTTAAGCTTTCTGTCACATTAAAAAATTAATTCCACCAAGTTTTTTTGGAAGGTCCGTAGTGACAGCAACAAGGCTTAAGAGGACAGCATGGCTCTGATACTATAAATTAGATACCCATGGGATATATGATTTTTCACACACCTTCTTTTTAGACGTTATATAAAATCTTCAGGTAGCAGATGAGTAGTACAAACAGTAACAGTTATCCTCATGATATAGTATTTAAGCATCCTACAACACCCAAGTAGTAAGGTCTAAGGAAAAAGTGTAAAGGAGAAAATGTATTTTGGTTAGAATTAAGATAGCTTTTGTGTGTATTAAAACCTTTTAAACACAGCATTATTAGTTTGGTCCAACATTATCTCCTGCAGTGAGTGGAGGCAGGCTAGGAGTATGAAGGCTGCTGAGCAAAACAGGAAGAAAGTGAACTGTGAAATTGGTAATTTTATGAGTTTCACTGGGGGGGGGGGGCTTTGTTGTTAGACACTATGACAATTGGAACAGAGTCTCAGGTTAATACCAACCATACAATTGTCCATTGATTCAAAAATGAAACAATAGCTCTAACCTACAGTTTTATATCTGAAACAAATGGGGAGGGGCATTTGAGTTCATATCCAACAAGACCAAGGTGAAAAAAAGGAAAAGATAGAAGATGAGGAACAGATGGGGAAACATGGTTCTATTGGCTCTAGTAGAGATAACACTGATTTTTGTACTAGACACTTGAGGAAGACAACCCCCTTCTGCTAATGTTGTTCCCTAGTAATGGACTTGGAAATCAAATCTTGCCATCCATTCATTATTTAATCTGAACTGTCTTTTTATGATACAATCAAATTTAAAACATAGATTGGATTCACGTATAATGAAATGAAATTATAAACTTTTCTTTAAAGAAACATTATTCTGGACTTATGTTCATCAGTCCATAGGTAACTTTTTATAACTCAGGTTAAGATATACATGTACATACATACACACACAACTCTCCTCTTCCTCCACTATACAATAGTTTGTACTATATTTTGATTAGAAAGTATTACCATTTCCATTTGTTGTAACTCCATCTTTCTACTAAGTTGCCTGGATTTTCAAAACCAAGAAGAGTGAAAGGCACTATACATTTGGTTCACTAAATATTAAAGAGGGAGATACTCTACAATTTTATGTGGTTATAGAGAATATGGTGCTGGAGAAGACTCCTGCGAGTCCGTTGGACTGCAAGGCGATCAAACTGGTCAGTCCTAGAGGAGATCAACCCTGACTGCTCTTTAGAAGGCCAGATCCTTAAGTTGAAACTCAAATACTTTGGCCACCTAATAGGAAGGAAGGACTCACTGGAGAAGAGCCTAATGCTGGGAAAGGTTGAGGGCAAGAGAAGGGGACGACAGAGAATGAGGTGGCTGGATGGAGTCACTGAAGCAGTAGGCATGAGCCTAAATGGGCTGCAGAAGATGGTAGAGGACAGGAAGGCCTGGAGGAACATTGTCCATGGGGTCGCGATGGGTCGGACACAACTTTGCAACTAACAACAACAAGAGAATTGGATACAGATGTAGAAATAAGACAAAGATCAGTTCTTTCTATGAAAATCAACACCTCTATACCAGGGCAACATCAAGGAAGCAAAAACTACTCAAATTCAGGCAAGATATCTTTAATGCTAGTCTGGGTTTAATAGAGAATTTTGAAAACTGCATATTTATAGTGAGTACATTTTGACAGAATCTGACATCTTCCCATTTGGGTTAAGTTGCCATTTATGAGATATGTTAATAATTGACGTCCTCTAGCTCTTATTTGTGTCTACTTTTCTTTTCATTCCTTTTCCAGCTTTCCCAAAATCTCTCACAACTAAAAACCACACACTTTGATTCTCAAATTTCAAAATGAATGCCTGCATTAGCTTTTGACTTTGTATCAGCTTAGTATTGCCCTGTTCACCCCTCCCCTCAAACCTTCATATTTATGTTACCATAAAGAAATGTAGAATTACAACAATGCTGCTTTGCATCAACTTAAATTAGTTGTGAGGTGAAGCAGATATGTTGGTCTCCTTGGCCATCCTTCAAGAATTTCATTTTAGGTGAGCAGAAACTTTATTCTTGGCTCCTTTTGGAAAGGAAAGAGACTTAGGTTTCTTTATATTTACCAAGGGAGATTGATTGCAACCTGGTGGATGTCTGCCATTTAAAGACCTCTGGTATCCTCTGATAGTCCTCCATTGGTCATGTCAACTGCTTTTACCATCTGACAAAGTTTATTCACAGACTGAGCCTTTCCCACTTTCAATTTGGGTGATTGCCTTCTGTAAACTGTTAAGCAGATGTGAACTCATTTTCTTAAGGTGATTAGATCTAGAGTGAGCCAAATTTGTATGCGTACCCATGTTCAAGTATTTGTGCAAAAACAACAGTATTTATTTGTAACTTAATTTCATGGCAAATGACACCTTGGTTATGATTGATTCTGTTAGCCTTCCTTCCTCCCTTTTGCTCATCCCCCTCCCACTCATCCCCTTTTTTTCAAAATTCAATTAATATAGTTTTGTGTTAAATGATTCAGTGAAAGTAAATCTTTTATATTCAGGTAAGCAATTCAGCCTTGTACGGTTTTATGGGAATTAGATTTTTTGAAGTCTGTGTTGAGCATGCCCATAACTCTGACAGAGCCCTGCAGGCTCTTGTCTTCACCTTCAAATCATAAGACAGAGAAATCAAGCTCCCTCTGTGCTCTCAATTATACCAAAAAACACGGAGCAGAAGTCTTCAGTAATTCAATCCCTGTGGAAGCTTCTTCATACTGTTTGCACTGTTGGAACTGCTGACAGCAGCAATCCCACAATTCCTCCTGGTAGGCTGTCAAAGTTCCTTATACTGTGTGAGAAGCACTGCTCTGTCCCACTGCTCCCTCTCCAGAGGCCTTTAAGCACATGCATGACTTTTGATGCTTGCTTGATACAGTGGCCAAGAGGCCAGAAAACATCACAACGAGAGTTCTTTACACACTTATAAGGTACCTTGTTCTCAAACTAATAGGAATTGTGGCTACATGTGGGCCTAGCTGGTTGTAATTTAATCACAAGTACAGCTGCATAAACATTGTACTATGGAATGTCTGCCTGCAACTGGATTCTTTCTTTGAAATTACACTGGAAAAAATTCCCGAATGCCATTTTCCATACGGTTAATGAGCAAATGTATCATGCCTAACTTTAATTTATGAGTTGCACTGATTCTAGCATGTGTGCAAAAACAGAGTACCCATGGCTCTAGCTTATCACCCAATAACATTTCATAGTTTACTGCCAAATGACACAGAAAAAGAGCGAGCATATATTCTTAATTGGCTTAAGCTCTCAGAAAACTTTTCTGTAGCTTTCCTTCCAGTATCAGTCAGACTTTTCAGATAACAGGAAAATAATAAGAAAGTACATTTTGCTGAAGGCTTGTTCAAAAACAATGGAAAAGGCTTTGCTCATTTAATTTCATAGGAGTAGCATTTAAATGATAGCTGAATCAGTTATGTCTGTATCGGCCAACTTACATATCTACATATATTTGTGTGAGAAAAATAGGGAATATTCTTTGGCCTATATTTCTGCTTATGGTTTTGATTTGCATTAGTATGATCCATAATAAGGTAAACCAAAAGGTTATTCTGAAAGCATAGCTTAAAAACAAACTAAAGAGCTTGACTTGCTTTATCTGATGCCTATAGAAAGAATGATTGTGTCATAATACTGAATAGATTAAGCTAGGCTTGGCAACCACCAGATGTATTAAGAGTGCAGTAACAGGAACCCCCTATCTGGTAATCTTTGCCCGTGCTGGCTTGGAATTTTGGATACTGCAATTCCCACCTTCTGGAGAATGTCTTATTAAGTCCAATGCATAGGTATGGAATAGGAAGTTCCTGGTTCAACAGTAGTAACTGTGAGAGGGATCTAGGTGTCCTGGTGGATCACTGCTTAACAAGGAGTCAACAGTATTGTGCGGCTGCCAAAAAAGCCAACACAGTTCTAGGCTGCATCAATAGAGGAACAGCATCAAGGTCACAGGAAGTTATAGCACCACTTTATACTGCACTGGTGAGACCACACTTGGAATAATACTGTGTCCAGATACTGAAGCCCTAGTAAGAGTGCAGAGAAGAGCAACAAAAATGATAATGGGTCTGATTATGAACAGCTAAGGGAACTAGGTATGTTTAGCCCAATGAATAAAAGGCTCAGAGGAGACATGATAACAGTCTTCCAATACTAAAAGGGCTGTCATGGAAAAGATGGTGTTGATTTATTTTCCATAGGACCTGAGGGCAGGACAAGAAACATTGAGTGGAAGCTCATCAGAGGGAGATTCAGCCAGGAAACAAGGAGGAATTTCTTGACAGTAAGACTGATTAATTAATAGAATAGCTTGCTTCTTGGGAGGTTTTCAAGAAAAGATTGGGCAACTGTTTGCTTGGGATGGTATAAGGACTCCTGCCTTGGGCAGGGTGTTGGACTAGAAGACCTCTAAGGTCCCTTCCAGCTTATAAATGAATTCTATGAATTCTGTCAGGACTTTGTTTTTCATACATATCTTACACATTTGTGCTGCTTCAGAAGCCAAAAAACCATTGTTTGGATTGTTGGTGTTCCTTTTGTACTTCAAGCAAAATCAATTATATTTAAAGCAGTTCACTGTTAACGCTCCTTGGGACATAAACATTTCTGATCTGAAGGAGGACATACAGTAATATGAATTAAAAAGAGTGAGGGGGACGAGATTATTTTTGGTAGGATTCTAGTAGTAATGCTAAAATTGAAAGGTAGACTACTGGACTTCATTTTACATCCTTCCCATTCAAACCAGGATTTAAAATTATGGAGAATAGGCATGAAGAATTAAAAAATTCTACCAGGAATCTATCTAGTGCTTTACTTGTAAACAAGGATTTACATTTTTTTTATTTCTTTCAGTTTCTTTAAACATATGTCACTTTCCTTAATAAAGGTTCCTGATGATGAGCTGACCAACATCACCTTTCACATTTTTAGATATTTGGAAGAGAGGATTATCTTTGGGCATGCTGACCAGCAATTTTGGAATGTAAGTCAACATGTCTCTAAAATACCAAGATGAGATAGAGTGATTATACATCAGATTTCTGTTTTCTATTATATTCTTGGAGGGTATATGCTTTAGGAATAACTGGAATCAAGAGGTGTTTGAGATCTTTATCAGTATTTGAGCTCTTCTGATGAAATCAGATACAACTACTATCTAAATTTATTAACATAGGTTTGATGGGAGAGTTTGGAATCGTTCTGCTTATTACTTGGTTTCACATTTCAAAAATAAATTGCTGAAGAGCCTTTGCTCTAGTTCAGGGGTAGGCAACCTTGGCTCTTTTATGACTTGTGGACTTCCTGAGCCAGCATGGAGTTGAAGTCCGTGAGTCATAAAAGAGCCAAGGTTGCCTACCCCTGCTTTAGTCCATTTCAGTGCCTTTGGTAATACTGAAGGGCAAATATGGTAACATTCTACTGCTGATCAATCCTATTTGAATGGAGCTCCATTATACTAATGCCTCTATTAGTACATCACTAATTATTCTACTGTTTCATCAACAACATATAGTTTCTGACTCTATTGCCAGGTTGTGCCCAATTATATTGTCAGTTCTTCAATTATTCTTAATAAATAAATAAATAAGTTCCTTATTTATTTTCCTATAGGTTTAGATTTGTTTTTATAGCCCTGGATAGGAAAACGTTAAAAATGTATTAAACCGTTTTATAGAATCAAAACTCACAATTCATTCCATGGAACTGTGTGGTCTCTTGGTTTATCCCCAAAGCTAAGCCAAGTGCAGTATCTCACCTGGTTCAACTTTTGAGGATAGCTCATTATCTTCATGGTTTGGTCCAAAATCTTTTATTTTAGTTCTTTGAAATTAGTCCTGGGAGTACTTACATCCTGCATGGAATATCCATAAGAAAATTAGTCCATTGCTATTTACATAACTCACCCACTGAGATAATAGATGTACAGTAGTTTGTTAAAGGAATTATACAAAAATTAAAAGTCAAATGCACAATCAGAAGTAGTCTGTGTGTGTATGTGTGTGAATATGTGCAGTATGTAGACACACGCATAGGCTCATTGAAATAAAATAGCCTCATGAAATAAAAACTCTTGTTGCAAAATGTATTTCTTGATTGAAGCCTTTTTTATAACTGACTATATGGCCATGACAGTAACAGATGTCAATTAATGTTTAGTCTCATTATTTACAATAAAAGAAATGAGTGTACTGCTTGAGAATGATGGGAATCATATATTTATTGGATATCAGGTTTTGGAAGCATGAATTTGGCCCTGTTGTTAAAACACTTATTTCTTATGTTATTGAGTACTTAATGAATGTAGAACCAGGAGCATCCCTTGGTCAAGTTCTCCTTTTTAAAAAAAAGGATATTATCACATAGGTAGACACAGTTCACCTTTGCAAAACATTCTGATATCTGGGGGAAAATCACAAAACTGTCATCCAGATGGCAGGTTTCAGATGCCACATCTAATAATTTTCTTATTAAAATAGAAAAGCGCCGATATACCATTTATTTGGAAATGGACAAAAATATTTTTAATTAAATATGTGCACTTCCTTTGAAGAATTTTCTTTTCAACAAAAGCTTATCAAATATGGGTGGTTACACTTATTTAAATTTAAAAAATTCAAATAATGGAGAAAATCAAAGCAGACAAAGCTAATCTTAAAAGGAAAAAGAAAAAAACTCCTACATAATTTCAGCAATCATAGGTAGAATAGATAGAAATTGTTTTCTTACACATATATCTGCTGATATTTTATGATATTTTTATCTAAGTATAAAATCAGGTGCTCCTAGAACTGAGCATGAGACTTCAGTCATCCAAATGCTCATTTTTAAGAAGAAACTCTAATAACTGCATAGGAATTCTGTAAAAATATTTGACTTTGAGACCAACCATATGTCGTTGGTAGGAACGAAAGAAAAAATAATGTAAAATGATTCAGGTTTAAATAGGGCCAAAATATTTCACAACCATCTCAACTATTATTAAGCAAGCATTTGGTGGCAAAGGAGGAGCCTTGAATTTATTAAACTAACTGGAATTATGGACTATTTTGTGGCTTTGTTCCCATCTGTCAAATTGGACTGTCTGAAAAATAACACAGAAAAGACAGTCTTTCCTACAGATCACACATGGCAAAGCAATTCAGCTTTCTGTTAAAGGTACTGTTCTGTATTTTTTTTTAAAAAATACTGTTAGCCTTCTGAAGGACTGAGCTGCTTTTAAAAAGCATTTAGAAAATATGTACAAGGATGAAAAAGGTCACTTGCATAAAAGCGAGTGTGAAGGCACAAGGTGAAGGCTTAATGAAACATTATGCGCAATCCTTTTTGGTACTCAGAATAGCTCCAAGGTTAAGGGAGTCCGAGTCAGTCTTCTGCAGATCCATTTCCTCTCTCCAGGCTTCTCATGTTAACCCAGTGATTTAGTACTCTGCATTAAGAGCAATTCACCTGCCTCTGGTGTCCCAGTGGCCTGTCTCTCTGGGGAGTGAGGTGGAGAATAAAAAGTTCCACATATGGTAAAGTCAAGCTGCTTGGAGCCTGCTGAGTGTCTGCTATGGGGATAGCAGCTCCTGAAAGCCCCAGCTGGTACTTGGAAGAGATTCTGCATTACTACACCTCAGTGCCTGCTTGGTTCCCTTCGGAAACTGTTGGCTCCACATACGACAGCCATTTTAGATCTCTTCAACCCTTTTCTCCCGATTCTGTATCCAACTGAACAGTTGGTCCTCTACTGCTGGATAATCAAATTCTTCCATCTGGTACTATCCCTGTGGAACTGAAAAGGTGTAGTATCCACCCGGTCCCAAACACACATACCAGGAGAGGCAATGCCTTACTAACAAAAAGCTGTCAACAATAGAAAGCATATAAAGTCTATTTTAAAGCAAAGGAGGAGGAAAAGATTTAAATATCTATAAAAATACACATGTAAGGGGGGAAACAGGAGAAAATGCTTCTCTGCTAATGAAATACTAAAAAGAAGTGCTGCTGCTACCATTCAAGGGGTTTTAAAAGCAGGAAAACAAATAAATAATCAGAAAGTCAATTCCTCTTAATTCTCTCTCGAGTTGTATTCTCACACAAATGTAGATCTCTATAAAAGCTATCTGGTAAATAAATAAACATGGTAAATCTTCAGAAATGTACTGCACATAAATCCTGCTACTGCAAAAATAAATACTGAAAATGCCATTTTTACTAAATAATATTGGGACCCATTGTCATACAGATCATAACCTTCTGTTATGGATTTTAAATAGTAATATATTTTTAGGGGTGGGGGATGAAAAAGACATGAAGAACAGAAGACTTTTTAAAATGCATTATTTTACTTGGGCTGTTAGCTTTATCTTGATATTTTAAAATCTGAAATCAACAGAAATTCTAACAACAGAATCTGGACCCTCACAATTTAGCATATACTTATTTATGGATTATTAGTCATGGGTTCAACTATTGAAAGTCTCCATAGGAAGCGAAACACCATGTGCAACACTGTATGGAATCCTTTTTCACATACTTGAAAGATCACACATGCATGCTCTGAAATGTGAAAATATGATCCATGCTGAACGTGATTTTATCCCCTTCCTACTACAGTGCCCATAAGTAAGAGGCTTCAGAATATCTATCAACTTAATAAGGTAGATAATGTATTAGAAATTATCATTAAGTAGTAATCATACACTGGTTCAAGAGGAGGGCAACAAACCACACATCTATTAAAGTATATGTAAATTAGTACAATTTTTCTATTTCCAGTCCCATTGTGCATTAAGATATGAATTACTCGTGAAATATCTCAACTTGGGCTTTTGTCAATACTTTTTGAAATACCCCTTTCCCAAGAATAATTAGACTCTACCCATATACAGGGGAGTCTCATATTCTTCTTTTGGCCACAACTACTATTCATCTCTAAGAGCTTTCAATGATGGTATGTTAGACATGTAGCTAACAACTGGGGAAAATATGTGGCTCATATGTTATTTGTTGTCAAGGGCCATGAGTGTGTGAAGTCCTCACAAACAAGACACTTAAGGAGGTAAATTCTTGCCAGTCTAGTTAATGATTGGTAAGAGCTCAACAACTACAAATAGCGATACAAAGGGAAAGAAGACTTATTTTACTGTAATCTCAGAAGAAATATGTTTTTCTAAATAAGCAAAACCTTTTGGTACTATATAGAACTATCTGTAGATTTGTATAAGCCTAGGTAAATGTTGGGCTTTGCTATCATCATCATCAAGCAACCTGAAGCTGCTATTTTATGTTCTTTCTACAACTGAAGCTATCATTTAATTTCATACACTTAAAACAGCAACTGCAAATTGTTGTGATTATTATTCATTTGTTGATTCTCCCCTGCCCCACACTCTTTTTAATTTCTAGTCAGATACTTGGTAATAACATTCAAGTAAAATTAGCGATATGTCCTATTATTGTTGTATTTTTAAAAGCATTACGTCATTAAATTTAAATCTTAATATGGTTACATAAGAATATGGAGACCAGTTGAATGAGACCAAGTCTATCTTTTATAGTATTATGTTTCCACAGCAGCAAACTAGGGCATGAGCACAATAGTACAATTTCACTCATTCTCCTAAGAATTTCCAGAGGGAATATACAATCCTTATAACTATTAGGCATTGCATGCTTTAACTTTCATTAATTTGTCTGATTCCCCTTTAAAATCTGTGGCCAGATTTTTTATTTTGGTTAAACAGTGTTTACTTATACTGAGAAAAAAACCTATTTTTTTCCAGCTTGGAAAAATATTGTTATAAAATCTCTAACTGTAAAAGCAAATTTGAAGGTATCTACACCCAGAGAATGTTATATGTAGGTTCATGACTGAATTTCCCAACATTTTATTTAACAATTATAATACTATAGCATCTGTATGAGACTAATTAATAAATCATTTTTGACAGATGAGTTTCTTTTCTATATAATTCAGATTACAAACTCTCTTGTTGTTGTTGTTAGCTGCGAAGTCGTGTCCGACCCATCGCGACCCTATGGACAACGTTCCTCCAGGCCTTCCTGTCCTCTACCATCTTCTGGAGTCCATTTAAGCTCATGCCTACTGCTTCAGTGACTCCATCCAGCCACCTCATTCTCTGTCATCCCCTTCTTCTATTGCCCTCAATCTTTCCCAGCATTAGGCTCTTCTCCAGTAAGTCCTTCCTTCTCATTAGGTAGCCAAAGTATCTGAGTTTTAGCTTCAGGATCTGGCCTTCTAAAGAGCAGTCAGGGTTCATCTCCTCTAGGACTGACCGGTTTGAACGCCTTGCTGTCCAAGGGACTCGCAGGAGTCTTCTCCAGCACCATAGTTGAAAGGCCTCAATTCTTTGGCACTCAGCCTTTTTTACGGTCCAACTTTCACTGCCATACATTGCAACTGGGAAGACCACAAACTCTCTTAGGAAAACACAATTTAAATTCC
Source organism: Vipera berus (assembly GCF_964194415.1). Taxonomy (NCBI): domain Eukaryota; kingdom Metazoa; phylum Chordata; class Lepidosauria; order Squamata; family Viperidae; genus Vipera; species Vipera berus. The sequence continues at coordinate 170,155,712 of NC_138204.1, forward strand.
AGATTTAAAAAAAACAAAGAAACAAACTTAATAGTACCTATAGCAAGATATAGAAACAAGAATAGTATAGGAACAATACTATAGCATAGGGACAATAGCAGTAACATGCTATCTTATATGTCTTACATAATCCATTGCATATATTATTCAGTGCTACTGAAAGAGGGCATATGTTGATAGATCTTCAGCCTTTAACTAAAGTTTCAGAAGATCTTAAAGTTATCCAAAGATTTCCCTTCTTCAGAAGGAGAAAGAGAGAATCCTATTAAATGATAATGTGGTTTTCTTTATTTTTGGCTATGTTGTACAAATTTAATTAATTATAGTTTATTCAATAAATCACGATCAAGCAAATCATTACTTACCATTAAAGAGACAAACATCCTAGGACTATCTTGTTATTAATTCCTGGACTCTGGTACTTTGAATACTGACCAATTTAAGGAACATTTAAACAAAATTCATACAATACAAAGAAGACAGCAAGCAATTTATAGCCTTTTCTTTACAATTTCTGTGAACATAGTGATTAGTTGCTAGATTAGTGCTGGAAATAATGATCAATTATTTTAATACAATCTTATAAATAAACAAAGAGACTCTCTTTGTTTCTGTCCTGATTGGTGGAAAATCAATTGTGTATTGCATGGGAATGACTTGACTTTCCATTTTTGATATTTACTAACTGCATTTGGACACAGTGTTTTCTGTGGTACCAGAGAACAATGAAGAATAAAACAAACAAAAATTCTTTTTAACTAAACAAATGTTATGAAATATTTATGGTGTTGAAAATTAATTACAATTAAAGAGCATCTTCTTTCTAGAAATCAATTGCTACCCTATCTAATGGAAAGCATGTGGATGTTATGAATACAGAATAACCTTCTAGTTTAACCTTAGGGCTTGTAATACAACTTTGTAGTGCAATATCATGAAGGAGATGTTATGCTTTAGTATATTAAGCATAAAACTTCAAGAATTTGTTACTGTTGTGCATAAATTCTATAGCAATTGTGCATAATCTACCTGAAGACCCACTGAATTGAATTAAATGTTAATTGTGATTTAATTAAAGGTAGAATATGAAGTACAGATAGTCCTGGATGTATCACCATAACAGAGTCTGGAATTTCTGTTTTAAGTCATGAAGATGAAGGTATTCATATGGCAACCCAATTCTTCTACTTTTTTGTAGTGGTTGTTAAGTGAATGCAATAATTGTTAAGTGAATGACGTGGTTGTTAAGTGAATGCCACAGTTGCTAAGTGAATCCAAGTTTTCCTATGATCTTTTTTTTGCTGGAAACCAGCCCCAAAGGCTGGAAACTGGTAAATTGTGATCACATGACTGCTGAATGCTGCAACTGGCTCTAAAGATGAGATGGTTGCCAAGCACCCAAAATGAGGACATGGGAATGCAGTGTGTGTGTGTTTAGCCATCCGAACTTAAGAATTGGGTCATTGGCTTTTGGGAGGTCTGTTTTAACTTTGAAAAGTTGCTAGACAACCAGTCGTTAAGCAAGGACTACCTGTGTGTGAAACAAACCTCTGGAATGAAGTGGTATTTCTACTGGTTTGGCTTCCTTGCTTGCCATGGTGAACGCAGGATCAAAAATAACTGTCCCTGACCAGTGAGCTTTGCCATATGTTATGGAGAATCTCATTCCTCTGCTTATATCAGTGAAAAACCTTGAGTTATTCTGCACAGTAGACGTCTACAGAGACCTACAGATTTAGGATCTCTCTTTCTCTCTCTGTGTTCATGTGTAGCTGAATTACTGAAAGCATAGTTTCATATTCAATACTCAATATAAAGCAACTGAATTTCTGTAGATTAATTTTATAAAAATTTCTCAAAGAATTGGTTTTGATATCCATCCAAAGTCTTGATTGTAAGACTGGTCATACTCATCATAAAGCCTCAGGCTTCTCCCTTGGAATTTCAAGGAATTAATTTTTTACTAAACACCTGCTAAAGGGCTGTGTTCTTCACTTGGGCATACAATTTAATCTTTTTGTGTTGTCTCCCAGCATTTTCATTGCTGTTTGAGTAATTCACACAGGGAAAATCTGAGTCCAGCATTAAAGAGATAAGCTCATTTGGTAATACCTACATGTTCAGACATTTTAAAACACTAACATCTCACATTTGCCTTTTCCATGGTACAGCCCACGATATTTGGTACTTTTTTAAAAAGGCTTACTTATTAACAATAACAATATACTTGTTATGCTCCATCACAGTGTGCATAAATACTCACATCTATTGCCTGACTCACCTCATACAACAGAATCCAAATTAGATCCTATTATTATACTGAAGCCTCACACTCAAAAGCAGTTAAGCTTCTTTGAATGGATTCCCTATTGCACAAAAAGTATGCCAGTCTTTGACTGCCAAAATCAATTAGTCGCATTCATTATGCCTCTATTTATTAACACTGCACTCTTTATAATGCATTTGCTGCTGAACAAAAGAAAGTTATGAAATATCAAATGTATGTTATGATTACAATTATGGCAAAAGGCGTAACAATCGCTTTTAGCTGGATTCAACAGCCTTGTCAAGATTACATTAGAGGTGGCAGATTTATGATCTTTCCAAATGAGAATTCTTTCCAATTTGTGCATTTGAACACAAAAAAGATACATGATTGGTTACAAGTTACTGACTTTAGGAGTGAAAATCTTATTGTCTTTCATCTTCTTGTAATCCAACTACACAAAATTGAAACACTTTGACAAATGTCATGGAAAGCTGTACCAATTTACAATCAAATGGATAATACTCAAAGCTTCATTTTATAATTAGGCGGCTTCTTGACTGTACAAAATATAATCCCAGTCCAGAAGAGAATTCAAATCAGGATATGTTCTTACTGACCATTCACATTTATTCAGTATTTTTACCTCTTTGTACGGCCTGTCTTGATTATTCAATATGATCCAAAATGCCAGCCTGCTCTAGAAACTAATTAAATAATTAATAGTTATTAAATAACTAAGAGAATAGGTTAAATGAATAGATAATAGATGGATAAATAAATAAAAGTTATGACTTTCATTTTCTTTCCCTCAATTCCTTGCAGGCATAATAAGCTTCTACAGGAAGCGGTCAATATAGCAGTGGCACACAAGTAAGGAATACTGAAGCTCTTTAACACATGTCCTATATTATTTGCTGCTATTCGGGTTGCACATACCTCCAAACGGATTGTAGTTTTTGTGCAAAAGGGGAGCAGCCACATCGATCAGATTGAATCCTATGGTGCTCATTCTCTACTCAATGTGAGCTGGCTGAATCTTTTCTGTTCTATATTCCATATAAACGGGCTTGATTCTAATAAATTTTCTTTTTTTCCTTTCTTATTTTTTTCCTATTTTTCTCTTAATGTTACTTTGAATCATAACATGAACACTTTCTTTAAAAGTCTTAATATATTTTAATGATCCATGACTTATAATGCTAACTTAGGCAATGGTAAGTAGAGAAAGTTCATTTTAGAGCTGATTTGGGAAGTGGTGAATCAATCACACATCTTGTTGAATCAAAGAGCTGGAAGAAACTGTGCATCTAACTTGACAAAGTCTAATGTTTCATTGAAAACCTATACTCTAATTTGGTTACAATAGCACTAGTAAAAAAAAAAGACCCATTACTTTCATCTCTAAAATTGCTGTCAAGACTCAAGAGACTATAAACAACATCTTTCACTGCTCTGACCCCCATGCAATTTTAAATCCCCCAACCTTTCTGAGCCTGTTGGTGAGCGGCCCCATTACATCTTAATGATGGTCATTAATTTCTAAAGAGTGTTAATTTCAGATTTTTAATCACCCCTTAACTATTCAATTAAATTTCAATAAAATGTTAAGTACGTACAAGTCTTCTCATTTTTCCTAAAACGCTTACAACATTAAGATGACTGAAGTCTAGTGATGAAAGTGAATGAAATTAATAGGTTCAGCTTTTACTACATCTATAAACAATTGGCTTTTTTAAAAAGGCTACAAATTATTTTTTTTGTAAAACTAAAAACTTTGCCAAAGGTGTTGGCAATTTATTTTGAAAGTAAAACACAAAGACTTCTCCCAATAACCTGGCATTAATGAGATATTAAAAACCTTTGAACTTGGAATTATTCAGGCATTAACACAGTAAAATTAAATGGATAGGAATGGCAGAGTAGCTGTTATAATGCTGTGACAGCAGGAGCATCATACATACTACCAACTGTGAGCTCTTAACAATAGAAGGAATCTGATTTCCTAAGCTCTACATGGGATTTCCCATTCTGACTTCCTTTATAGAGAAAAGAGAGTGAAACAGAACAATATTGCCTTCAGAGTTGCCTCAA
>NC_138204.1:170165071-170177571 GCF_964194415.1 Vipera berus
CCAGGTTCCTGGAAATGATGAATTACAGGTGATTCTACAGCACTATAAACTGACCTCATATCTCAGCTTACCTGTCATTTATTTGTTCACCTCCAAATTTCTCAAACATTAAGAGCTTGCATTTAACTTGAGGTGGTAAAAGTTGATTATTTTGTTTAGCCTTTTACAAAATACAAATGTTTCCTTTCTTTCCCCCTTTTCACAATCAAACTGTATATTTCATAATGAAATAATAATATATAAAGTGTGTCATATGTTTTACCACACTTTGTTTTAAAATCACATTGAACAGAAAAATATATTAATGTTATTATATATTATGTTCTAATGTCCCCTTCATGGATTACTGCCTTGTCGTGGCGAAGGGGCTTGCGTAATTCAATGAAGCTATGAGCTATGCCATGCAGGGCCACCCAAGACGGACAGGTCACAGTAGAGAGTTCTGACAAAACGTGATCCACTGGAGAAGGAAATGGCAACCCACTCCAGTATCTTTGCCATGAAAACCCCATGGACAGTACCAAAAGGCAAAAAGTGCTGAAGAGAATGAAATTGACTGGTTCTAGGAAGCCCTACAGCACCTTATAGAACTAACACCAAAAAATGATGTCCTTATCATAGTGGGGAATTAGAATGCTAAAGTAGGAAGCCAAAAGATAACCGGAATAACAGGCAAGTTTGGCCTTGGGAGTACAAAATGAAACAAGGCACAGGCTGATAGAATTTTGTCAAGAGAATACGATGGTCATAGCAAACACTCTTTTCCAACAACCCAAGAGATGACTCTACACATGGACGGTCAACACAGAAATCAGATTGACTACAGTATGTGCTCTGCAGCCAAAGATGGAGAAGCTCTATACAGTCAGTAAAAACAAGACCAGGAACTGACTGTGGCTCAGACCATGAGCTTCTCATTGCAAAGTTTAGGCTTAAACTGAAGGAAGTAGAGAAAAGCACTAGGCCACTCAGGTATGAATTAAATCATATCCCTGTTGAATAAGAGCCTTGGTGGAGCAGTGGGCTAATGCCTCCTTAAGTAACACCAGCTGCCTGCAATTAGTGCAGGTTCGCATCCCACCAGGCTCAAGGTTGACTCAGCCTTCCATCCTTCCAAGGTAGGTAAAATGAGGACCCAGATTGTTGGGGGCAATTAAGCTGACTTTGTAATAATGCCGCTTGGGGTGGGTGTGTGAAAGCCCTAATAAGCAGGCATATACATAGAATGAAGGCTACTGCTAAGCTTGTAAGCCGCCCTGAGTCTTCGGAGAAGGGTGGGATATAAATGGAATTAAAATAAAATAAAATAAAATAAATATACAGTAGAGGTGACAAATAGATTTAAGGAATTAGATCTGATAGACAGAGTGCCTGAAGAACTATGGACAGAGGTTTGCAACATTGTACAAGAGGTAGCAACTAAAACCATCCCAAAGAAAAAGAAATGCAAGAAAGCAAAATGGCTGTCTGAGGAAGCTTTGCAAATAGCTGAGGAAAGGAGGAAAGTGAAAGGCAAGGAAAAAAAAGAAAGATACACCCAATTGAATGCAGAATTACAGAGAATGCCTAGAAGAGATAAGAATGCCTTCGTAAATGAACAGTGCAAAGAAATAGAAGAAAACAATAGAATAGGGAGGACCAGAGATCTCTTCAAGAAAATTGGAGAGATGAAGGGAATGTTTAATGCAAAAATGACCATGATAAAGGATCAAAATGGCAGGGACCTAACAGAGGCTGAAGAAATTAAGAACAGGTGGCAAAATTACACAGAAGAACTATACAAGAATGAGCTTAACATCCCTGATAACCACGATGAGGTGGTCACTGACCTCGAGCCAGACATTCTAGAATGTGAAGTGAAGTGGGCCTTAGAAAAAACTGAGCAACAACAAAGCTAGTGGAGGTGACAGTATTCCAGCTGAGCTATTCAAAATCTTAAAAGATGATGCAGTAAAAGTGCTACACTCAATTTGCCAGCAAATTTGGAAAACTCAACAGTGGCCACAGGATTGGAAAAGATCAGTTTACATTCCAATTCCAAAGAAAGGCAGTGCCAAAGAATATTCAAACTATCGCACCATTGCACTCATTTCACCATTGTACTCATGATAGTAAAGTTATGCTTAAAATCCTACAAGCTAGACTCCAGCAGTATATGGATAGAGAACTACCAGAAATACAGGCAGGATTTCGAAGAGGAAGAGGAACTAGAGATCAAATTGCCAACATACGCTGGATCATGGAGAAAGCTAGGGAGTTCCAGAAAAACATCTACTTCTGCTTCATTGACTATGTTAAAGCATTTGATTGTGTGGATCACAACAAACTGTGGCAAGTTCTTAAAGAGATGGGAGTACCAGACCATCTTATTTGTCTCTTGAGAAACCTATATGCAGGTCAAGAAACAACAGTGAGAACAGGACACGGAAACACCGATTGGTTCAAAATTGGGAAAGGAGTCCAGCAAGGTTGTATACTGTCACCCTGCCTATTTAACTTATACGCAGAGCACATCATGAGAAAGGCAGGCCTAGATGAATCAAAAGTTGGAATTAAGATTGCTGGGAGAAATATCAACAACCTAAGATATGCAGATGATACCACTCTAATGGTAGAAAGTGAAGAGGAACTAAAGAGCCTCTTGTTGCTGGTAAAGAAGGAGAGTGCAAAAGTGGGCCTGAAACTTAACATTAAGAAAACCAAGATGATGGCATCCGGCCCTCTCAATTCCTGGCAAATAGATGGGGAAGAAATGGAGGTAGTGACAGATTTTATTTTCCTGGGCTCCAAGATCACCGTAGATGGGGACTGCAGCCAAGAAATTAAAAGATGCTTGCTCCTGGGGAGGAAAGCAATGGCAAATCTAGACAGCACACTAAAAAGCAGAGACATCACCCTGCCAACCAAAGTGTGTATAGTCAAGGCTATGGTCTTCCCAGTTGCAATGTATGGATGTGAAAGTTGGACCATAAGAAAGCTGAGCGCCAAATAATTGAGGCCTTTGAACTATGGTGCTGAAGAAGACTCCTGTGAGTCCCTTGGACTGCAAGGTGATCAAGCCGGTCAGTCCTAGAGGAGATCAACCCCGACTGCTCTTTAGAAGGCCAGATCCTGAAGTTGAAACTCAAATACTTTGGCCACCTAACGAGAAGTAAGGACTCACTGGAGAAGAGCCTAATGCTGGGAAAGGTTGAGGGCAAGAGAAGAGGACGGCAGAGAATGAGATGGCTGGATGGAGTCACTGAAGCAGTAGGCGTGAGCTTAAATGGACTCCAGAAGAAGGTAGAGGACAGGAAGGCCTGGAGGAACGTTGTCCATGGGGTTGCAATTGGTTGGACATGACTTTGCAACTAACAATGTTATGTTCTAAAGTGTATAACTAAAAATTGTGAGATTTAACAGTGATATATTTGCAATATTTTAAAAAGTCTTTTACTGTATTACTTAATATTCATAAAATGTAAAGGTTTGCATATGACAAAATAGTTGAACTTGGATAGGATAGGTTTTTTTTTTTACTAATGTGCCATTTAAAAAAAGTTTTTAAAGACAGTATTTGGGTTCTGCTTTTGAACATGTTTAGTGAAGACAATTTATTCATCACAATCACACATGTCTGTTCTTTCTCCTAACTAATCATACCATAGTGAGTCCTACGGGAGAAGGGCAGTATATAAGTCTAATAAAATAAATAAATAAATAAATAGTGTCATATTTGTGAATTCTATAAAGCAATGAATAATATTTCTTACATTTTTTAATGTTCAGGCAGAGCTATTTTGCACATTACTTGCTACTATGTTTTTTTACATTAGCAACATTGCAGATATTTTGGTATATGGCTGAAAAATACATTGGATATTTGAATTACACAATAGTGTTGTAAAGAAACTTAGGGTTGATCTAATGCACATATGAAAGGACTGTCAAGGAGTAACTTGTAGAAAAGGTCCAGTATAGAAATTGAGGCAAACATAAGAAATCTGGAAGGGCTGACAGTTATGAGTAGATGAAAATAAGTAATCCAGATATTGCTAAACCTGTTTCTAAAATTGCTCACCATTTCTTATAATGTGTTAAAATGCATTATATATTTACAACATATAATAAAATTATTTGCTTAATAATGCTGTTATTTTATTTCACTACAATTTGATTCTGTGAAAGAACACTGAGGATTGCTATTTTGATGGGAACATAACTATTTTAAACTTCTCTTTTGACTGATTTAGTTATTCTGCTTATATATTTTGGACTTTTTATCTTGAGGATTAAAGAAACAGATATTTTTTTTCTATTCCTTCCAAGAAAAAGATCAGATTCTCATTGCATGTTCATAGATGCCACTTCTTGGCATAAAGCAAGCAACACCATGACAAGTAGAACTATTATAATTTGGATTCAATGTATGTATATTTCTGTGTGTGTGTGTGTGTGTGTGTGTGTGTGTGTGTGTGTGTGTGTGTTGGAAAAAACAAAAGCAATGACAATTTGTCCGTTTATTTATTAATTATTTTTACTATGTAAAGAAGAGACAAAAATTGTTTATCTAAAGAAAAACATACAAGAACAGGGAAGTCAACTATCTCATCTATTTGAAAGGAAATTAAGGCAATTGGATCATGCAATAGTACTGCCTATACAACAAATTCATATTACTATAATATTCCACTGACCTTATTCTAAATTCAAACAAACAACACAACAATGTAAGTTTTCATGTTGGGACTATTGTTTAGGTTTCCATTTTTTCCAAAAACTTTGCAGGTAGGGAGAAGAATAGAAAAGATTTTAATATCTGGAACCTTGTATGTCAACTTGTGTGTAGTATATGGCTAATCCATTAAGATATTAATGTACTCAGATGCTATGGAACCTATATCAGTCATTTCATACACACTGATGCACCCCAAATCCCCATGACCTTGATGTGTGCAATCATGATATCAATACTTTAACATTTTGTACATAACTGTATATGCACATTTTACCAGACTGAGATACCGTAGAAGCAGCAAATTCATAGTTAGAATGCTAAGCTATTTGGACAGAAGGTAGTGAATCAAAATTCGCAAAACTTCTGCTTTCAAAAATAGCCTAAGTGACCTCTTACAATACTCTGACCACTCCATTGCAAGCAGGAGGCAACCCCTGTGAAGAGTGAATTCTGGCAAAGTTCTCTCTTCACAGATGATGCACAGCTTAAGCTATAATGAGTTTTTGGGTTACAAATGCTGAACGCATTAATATTCCTTGATGATAATTATCACAGTATAAACACCTTTCCCAATGTGAGTAGCGTAAAGCAACTGAAGCAGCATTTTTACTATTTTTGAAACAAGCTGGAAAAAGGGATTTTGTACTTCTCTAACTTGGGATCAACATATATTATAAATATCTCTTCATCTAGGAGTCTAGGTCTGCATTTCATCAATTCACACTCTTGAGAGATATTTTCTTGTTCTCTTGCTGTGCCATGTAAAACGGTAATGTATTTTTAAAATATATACAAATTCTGAAAAGCATTTGGCCCACATTTTATATTTAATATTTAAAAGTATTCTTCTTTTCTTGGCCCCTCCCTTAATGACTCTTTTTTTAACCAATTTATTACTAAACATACAGAACATCAAATCTATTTGATAGGAACAAACCCATCAGAAAATATATACATTATATGAGAAACAGTGGTTTGGATTCAGTGATACTTTTCAGGCTAATCCTACATTTTTACTGTATATGTAAACCTATTTTCATCTTCACTGATCTAAGATTTCTGTTCCACTTGTGCAAATCACTACATCATGCACTGGCTTGGTTAGGCTACGTGTCAATGCTAATTTTGCTAGTTGTTTCATTAGTTCAAGGGACAAAATACATGTGACTCCCCAGATATAGTTGAATTACAAATCCCATCACCCATCACCAACAAGACCAGTGACTGGAAGTTGTAATTCAGCAACATCTAGATGACGAAAATTATTGTCTCATTCCCTTAGCTTTTGTAGAGATACTTAGAGAAACACTAATAATTCTACTTCATCTGCTAGCAAAATGTCTGATACAGTCCTTGATGATCTCCTATGCTCAGGATGTGTATGCTCATAAAAAATAACCAGTCATATTGGCACTACGTATTTTATTTTTTAAAGGGAAATTTCCTCTGTGATTGCTTGTGCTACTCTTTGCATGTATGTAGATCCATCTATACAAATTTATTTTTTATTTATTTATTTATTTATTTTTTATTTATTTATTTATTTATTTATTTATTTATTTATTTATTTATTTATTTATTTATTTATTTATTTATTTATTTATTATTTATTTATTTATTTAATTAATTTTTATTCTCCCGAAGGACTCAGGGCGGTGTACAGGGCAACAAATATCAAAAATACAAGATACAAAAGTTATAAAAACATTAAATAATTGTGCCCGATGCAATAAATTAGTTAAAATCAATGTTAAAACCCCAAACCCATCAGACCAGGCCAGCTTGTTCAAATAAATAAGTTTTTAGATCACGTCGGAAGGAGCGAAGGTCGGGAGCCATCCGGAGCTCAACCGGTAAGCGGTTCCAAAGGTCTGGCGCGCCCACAGAGAACGCCCTCTCCCTGGGGGTCACCAGTCGACATTCTCTGACCGGTTGCACCCTGAGGAGGCCCTCTCTGTGGAAGCGCACTGGACAGAGGGAAGTTGATGCCGGCAGCAGGTGCTCCCGTAGGTAATCCGGACCCATGCCATGTAGGGCTTTATAGGTCATCACCAGCACCTTGAATCTCAAAACACTATATGTAAGTATGTATTGAAAATATATATTCCACCGTGTGTCTGTGTCTGTGTGAGTGTGTGTGTGTGTGTGTGTGTGTGTGTATATGCATACACACACATAAGTAACTGTGTGTGCGCAAACACGTACACACATACACATCAGGTAATAACACTTACAATCGATTTTTAAAATGAAAATAGCTTTAAAAAGCCAAAATAACTTAACAGGTTATTGTGAGAACAACAGGTAACAATGTGAAAATCATCAAACTTTTTATTTTTCTTTCTCTTTGAACATGTGTTCTCATTTTACACATTTTAAACTAAAATTAGCCTCAATTACTTATTTATATTATGATGCATAAAATTAATATCATTTTTCCTCAAGGGAAAAAGGAGAATCCTACTCACTGCTAAATTTGTGGTTTATTCCCCATAGTCACTTCTTTATTAGGAACAAACTACCGTATATACTTGAGTATAAGCCGAATTTTTCAGCCCACTTTTTGGGCTGAAAAAATCCACTTCGGCTTATACTCCAGTGAACAAAAAAAAAGAACTTACCGAGGACTTGCGCGCGGCCGAGGCTTCGGTGCTTCCGGGATCGCGCGCACCTCTCCCAAGCCGCCGCCGTCCGGAGACCTGCCGAAGTTTGGGGAGGTTTGGGGAGGTGCGCGTGCACCTCCCCAAACCTCCCCAAACGTCGGCAGGTCTCCGGACCTCCGCGCCCTGCCTGCCTGCTTCTTTCCGCTGCCTGGCTGCCCTACGATGTAACCCACTTCATGATAGAGTGCGACGCCTGCAAGGACTGGTTTCATGGCAGGTAACACAAAGCGAGTGGATCCGCGCTCCGCAAGCCTCTGCCGGCGGCAGGGCGCGGATCCAGCCGGCGGCAGAGGCTTGCGGAGCGCAGATCCAGTGGGGGGGAAAAGCCCTTTAGCAGGATTTGCCTGCATGCCGGCGGAGGGTGGATCCGCGCTCCGCAAGCCTCTGCCGCCGGCTGGATCCGCGCCCTGCCGCCGGCAGAGGCTTGCGGAGCGCGGATCCAGTGGGGGGGAAAAGCCCTTTAGCAGGATTTGCCTGCATGCCGGCGGAGGGTGGATCCGCGCTCCGCAAGCCTCTGCCGCCAGCAGGGCGCGGATCCAGCCGGCGGCAGAGGCTTGTGGAGCACGGATCCAGTGGGGGGGAAAAGCCCTTTAGCAGGATTTGCCTGCATGCCGGCGGAGGCTGGATCCGTGCTCCACAAGCCTCTGCCGCCGGCTGGATCCGCGCCCTGCCGCCGGCAGAGGCTTGCGGAGCGCGGATCCAGTGGGGGGGGAAAAGCCCTTTAGCAGGATTTGCCTGCATGCCGGCGGAGGCTGGATCCGTGCTCCACAAACCTCTGCCGCCGGCTGGATCTGCGCCCTGCCGCCGGCAGAGGCTTGCGGAGCGCAGATCCACCCCCCGCCGGCATGCAGGCAAATCCTGCTAAAGGGCTTTTCCCCCCCACTGGATCCGCGCTCTGCAAGCCTCTGCCGCCGGCTGGATCCGCGCTCCGCAAGCCTCTGCCGCCGGCGGAGGCTGGAACCGCCGGCGGCAGAGGCTTGCGGCAGAGGCTTGTGGAGCACGGATCCAGCCTCCGCCGGCGGCAGAGGCTTGCGGAGCGCGGATCCAGCCGCCGGCGACAGAGGCTCGATCCGCCGTTCTGCAAGCCTCCGCCGCCGGTTAATACCCTGTATTCAGCTCTGGGAAGTGGGGGGAAGGGGGAGAGAGGGGGAGTTTGGGAGGAGGGGGAGGGGGAGCTCCACGGTGCAAAAATAAAGCCCTGCCGCTCTTCGCGTTGCTTGCCCGACTGGCTGTCACGGGACCGCACGGATCGCCTCGCTCCCACCGGCAGCTGATTCCTTCGAGTTTGGTCTCGAGCGATTTTGCATTTTCTCCAGTGCTGAAAGCCACTCGGCGGATCCCAGCCTCGGCTTATACTTGAGTCAAGAACTTTTCCCAGTTTTGGGGGGTAAAATTAGGGGTCTCGGCTTATACTCGAGTCGGCTTATACTCAAGTATATACGGTATATTACCACCAGCTTTTAATTTGGTTTATAAAGGCCCAACAAAAAATTCTAAACAAGTACCATTTATTATAAAAATTGGCAATAAAAAGTTTTAAACAATAATAGTTATGCACTACAAAATCACCTCAATAGTATTTTAATAAATTGATTTTTAAGTGATAAGGATACATGCTAGATCTATAGTTTTCATATTCATTCGATAAAATTATCAACTGCATTTTACCATTCTACCATATGCAACTGACTCAGATTCTTTTATGTTTCAACTAGCTAACAATATTCTCATCATGTTAGGAAATATCTAACCATGTTTTAATCAGCTAATTCCAAAACTGGACTATACCTATTGTTTACTTTGACACTTGCAAAGTATCTTAATATCTTTGTCTGTATGGTTCTTAATATTTAATACTGCTGACTTATTAAAAACCACAAAGAGGTAATAATATATAAGTCTGACCATTCCTTTTCTGTTCAAACTCATACTTGAATATTGCAGAAGGCCATTACTGAAACTGGTACATTCTGAAAAGCACCCCTTGCTAACAAGATAAATGCACTTAAACACCTTCTCTTTATTATAAACTTGACTATACATTTATTTTGTTAATTGAACAAAGTCTGTATTAATGTGCTTATGGAAGCCTCACATTGATAAACTGAACTCCCAGCACAGCACAAAATATGCTAGAGACGTAATAAAAAGTACATTGAGTGGGGAAAAAAGAAAAGGGAACTTAGTACAGAACAATTCATCTTGGTTATTAATGCATGGAAACTGTGTGGTTGACCCTTTTACAAGAGGAAAATTCTAAGCCCACCTAAATGCATTTCATAAATGGACAGGGCCATGAAATGTATGATAAAAATACATAGATCAGATCAAATACATTTTAGTAAAGTAATAATGTTATTAAAAAGATTCTAATAACATAGTTTATAGTGATATAGTGTAGACTAGAAATAAAATAAGCAACTCCATTCATAAAGTTTTAAAAAAAACAACAAATATCAAAATCTTTCTCCTGAATAGACTTCAGAGCTTCCAGTCCTCAGAAGAAACTGTTGATTTTGAAAATGTCTTGTCAGGCTGTTTCAATTACTATTACTACACATTAAAAATTAATAGCTTTAAAGAATGGATTAAGGTTTAAATTTCAATTCTACAGTGGGTGTGCTAGAAATGACAGCTAAAAATCAATGCTCTCTGGCCCATGATCGGAAGTGTGTATGACAAAACACCATGGAACTGGCGTCACTATGAAGCAGTTTTAGACATGATAGCTTATTTAAGGACCAATATCAGCTTTTATTCTGTAGTTTTTATTTAAATTCTGCACATTTTCACTGGGAGCAGAAGGAAAAGGAAATAAACAGCTGAATTGCAATGTGGAAATTTGGAATGGTTCATAGGAGCAGAATAAAGTTCAGATTACTGTTTATGCAGAAATTTGTTTGTGTCATATTAATGCATAATACGTATAATCAGACCAGATGACAGCTTATGATTTCACCAAGTAAAAAACACAAGGATACTATGATGCTGCCTGAAATTCTAACAGTATTAATTTTGAAGCATGTATGCCGATTATACTTTTATTTCATTAGTACTCATGCTATGGAAAGATAGATGTATGTTGCCTCTGGACAGAATGACAACTCAGGATTCTGAAGAATTCTATTTTATTGTAAAATAATTACCACACATATTTTCTTGTGCATTTGTTATATCTGCTAGCATAGTTGGTATAAATGAGCCTTGGTGGAGCAGTGGGCTAATGCCTCCTTAAGTAACACCAGCTGCCTGCAATTAGTGCAGGTTCGCATCCCACCAGGCTCAAGGTTGACTCAGCCTTCCATCCTTCCGAGGTAGGTAAAATGAGGACCCAGATGGTTGGGGGCAATAAGCTGACTTTGTAATAATGCCGCTTGGGTGTGTGTGTGTGAAAGCCCTAACAAGCAGGCATATACATAGAATGAAGGCTACTGCTAAGCTTGTAAGCCGCCCTGAGTCTTCGGAGAAGGGCGGGATATAAATGTAATAAAAATAAAATAAATAAATAAAATAAAATAAATACTATAAATGTAGGATAGAAGTATGGAAGTTGAAGACCTGTGATGCAATATCACAAGACCTATTTTTTTTTCATTTACCCCTTGTGTGGATGGATGCCTGTGTCAAGCACATTCAAACCAAGAAACTTGTTATTATTTCTAGCATTCCAATGCTGAAAAAACAAAATTTTGTTCTTGGTTGATAAATCCTGCCCTGCTTCACTGATATATTTAGTGGTCATGTTAACTGAGAGGAGTACATCGGGAATGGCAATTTACATCCATCACCATTTGATTCCTTTGCAATTAGAAAGATTCTCTAGGATCCTGGCTTATCATTCAAATACAGGAAAGTTTTAGAACTATAGAATCTGAAATAAATGGTATCCGTGTAATTCTATGAAAGTGTGAAATATGAAGAAAAAGGCAAGTTGGAAATTGTTTCTCTTGAATAGTATCTGCCTGGCAGTCAGAAAGATGACTTCGACAGAGATATGTCAGATCCATTACCAAAGTGATGAATTTGGCTTAAGTCCAGAACAGAAAGAATGCAAAAGTGGCTGAAGAAGGCACCTCCCTCAATCACATGAATATAAAGGGTAGGGGGTGAGGGTAAAACACAATCAGACCCATGAGATCCTGCTTTTACAGCCAATCTTAATAAAAAATAGTTATAGCCTCCCTGTGGAGTTGGTTTATTGGTCTGGTCTATGTAGTAGATGTAATGGCATATAGGAATGAGCTTAGAAGACAAATGGAAGATTAGACAACAAGTAGCAGTTGAGTCTGCAGAAGAATGAGGCCTTGGCAAACTGTCTTCTATACAGAAGCAAGGGCTCAAATTCCCTTTAAGGTGTTATTTAGAAAATATACTTTCCTTGCATTAATTTGGGAATATTTCTGAATCAATAATTTTGTTCAGAAGATATATTTCAGAAAGATGTTCACAGAAAAAGGCAAAGGCATATTGTACATATTATGTTTTATCTGTTATTTTAACATAAATGCACTACTTGTAATCAAGAAATAATGAACAATATTCTGAGTGTAGTCAACAAAACTAAAGTGACATCAATAAAGTATCCCCAAAACTAGTGAGAATATCAAGTGTTTAGAGATAAACTGTAATTCGAGTGCAGACAAGAGACCAAAACAAACAAACAAAACAAAAATAACAGAACAAAACCCAGTCCACAACATTTTTAAAGATCCCCTGTGCTGAACTGATGTTCAACTGCAAGTTTGGTAGCAAGAGAATAAAGAAGATGGGAAGTAATAACAACAATAAAAAAATAATCTGGTACAAAGGGACCCCAAGGTGTAGTAGTCATCCCTATGCAACCATCACCCTTCACTGCAATTTACTGATGTTGCTTCATTATAACAAAGCATATAAAGGGGGTGGGGGAAAAATATTCAGGTTTGCTATTTAAAGCTACATGATTTGCAGCATTAGCCATTGTAAATACTGACCCAAGACAACAGTTTAACAGGACTTTTCTAAGCAAGGAATAACATCAGGAAAAATCCAATTAAGTGCAAACCTTAGGAGCTGGAGAAGCTTTACTGGAGTGGGAAATTGATAACATTTTGAAAAGCTTCCCATTAAATAATGCAACA
>NC_138204.1:170180071-170272571 GCF_964194415.1 Vipera berus
GGATAACCTCTTAGAGCTCAGACTGTGTTCCTACTCTAAATATAGTAGACTCGGGTATCATCAAAGTGCTGGAAAAATTTAGCTATTTAACAAATATATCTTTATCTGAAAAAGTTAGGGACAGTATTTATGGAATTTGCAACTTGATATATAAAATAATTGGGGGTGGGTACCAAGCACCTAAAATCAGAAACCTGCCTATCCTGTAGAGAAAAGTGAATGAATCTGGCTTGCACAGCTAATCCTTATGATTATTGCTAGCCATGACCTATCACCTTACTTGCAAATAAATTACTTACCATCATAGGTGCTTATTTGTAAGTAAGGTCACAGGACATGGCTAGTAATCTACAGCTGAAATATAAATTCTTGATCACAGAAAACACATGGTTGGGGTCCTGACAAAAATAGCACTTGGAATCTACTTATTTGACACAACCTATCTTGAAGAGCATAGGAAATATTGTGGTTTCTCTCTTCCTTCAATCCACATTTTAAGCAAGCTAATTGGAAGAACTGATAATCATGTGGCAACCCATTTTAGCCCATGCACCCTATTCAAAATGATTGTTTCTCTGCCAAATAATTTCCCTTTCTGGACAGATGGTACACTAATTTGGATTGATGGGGGAGTAGTTTTGGGTGTTTAGGTCCAGGAATGTGTGCACATCTGCACATGCAACCCCTGAACTGCCAACAGTATGCAACCTGTGATACTACAAAGGTCATCACAGTTCTTTGTCCATGAGAACATATCAAGACTGTGTACACCATCTATGAAGGACGGGGAAGGTGAGTCAGAATAACAAAAGCAGCACTTCAATGTTGTGATGCAATGTTTTGTAACACTGTTTTAATATTATCCAAAACCTACTTTGCATTCTACTTTTGTTCTATGTTAATGACTATGCTTTCCATCAGGTATTAAGCTTAATAATTTTATTGTTGCATCACAGATAACTCTGCCTGTTTTATATGATGATGTAAATACTACAAACTAGGTGAAGCACATTTCTTTTCTTAAATAAAAAAGGCAACAGGAATCCTCAAAGAATAATACAGTATCACCTTACTATTATGAGGAACAGAGTAAAAAAAAATATCTAAGCAAGGATCATTGAATATGTCACTGTTTAATTTGTGCTCCATGATCCTCATTAACATTGCTCAAGTTTCTGATTATCATATCCAAAATATTAAGACATAAGTATGAAGGCGCGTATAATTGGATATTAACTAGGACATACGTGACTGAATAGGAGATAGGGCCTTCCTTACATTAACTCTGATACATATTAATTGCCAATTACTGAAACAATCCCTCCCCCACAAAAACCCCCTCTGTATCTTTTAAGAGTGCCTAAGCCCCTTTAAATAAACAAAATAATTTGAAACAACTGGATAAGAAAAAAGGAAAGTTTTATTCTGAAGTTGGCTTAATTTACAGAGGTCATAGGATGATTTTTTTATGATTAAAATTAAAATCTAGTGTTTCCCCCAGCAACAGATGAGGAGTGTGTAAAATGACTTAAAAAGAATATGGTTATTGGAAGAAGAGCCAAATGGATGAAGAAAATGAACAAAATCTGTGTTCTCCTTTCCTCTGTATTGTTTTCAGCCCCCACTGCAGAACTATCATACAGCTCTTTAGGGGATCTCCACAGGATGTTCATTTTAAGAAATTAGAGGTGCTGCTTCAATGCACCTGATCCTCCCAGTGTAGAAGCATAGTTTTTTTTTTAATTCCAAACTGGTTGTCTGCCCACCTACACAAATTATAAATCCCACCATGATCCAGTGCAGCCAAGCAATCAATACCTTTGGCTTATTTTTTCTTCCTGTAAACGATGCTTAACGGAAACAAAACCAGAGCTATCGGTTGTGTACTTAGAACATCTAATGGAACGTGAGAAAATGCTAGGAGGGACATATTTGTTTTTCTTCTAAATAAGAATATTCCAATTGCATCCTATGTTCTTTTCTTCTTACCAAGTTAATCTGGCAGCCTTAAGATAAACTATGTGTCTGTTTGCACATGTATAAACAGAAGTATATTCATATTCAAACAAACATGTAAACAGTATTCCCAACATTTTCATGGAATGTGAAGAAGTCAGTTTGTGTTGGAAACGCAATGCATTAAGAAGGTCAGTATGACTGATGATGATTCTAATATATACAGAATGTAGATATGGACAATCTACTTCTAGACAGTTTGATGATGTTACCTGAGACTGATAGGACTTTGTCCAAAATAACTGAAGGATATGCCTACTTCATTCTAGAATATTACATATAGGAAGAAAAAATAAATTCCACAGTAATTTTGTTGTAGAAGTGGTGACTACAGAAAAAATAGAATAGAAAGCAGAGAAAGAACTATTGCTAAAAGAAACCACAAATTCAGTGGCTTAAAAAAATAAAATAATGCATATTAATTATTGTAACTATACAAGGTTATTTGATTGTTAAGCTATCGGTTCTTTCCATATATTTTCAGGCACGAAGTGGGAAATTTCTGCTTCATATTTGAACATTTGTTTGCTTTAAATATAAGCTTTAATTTTAATCACGGAAATGATCTAGCTGAGGGAGTTTGTAGCCTTTTCTAGGTTTCCTCAGATATACTGCACAATAGAAGAGTGCCTGTAATTTTTTTTTTCCGTTGATGGGATCTTGGCAGTTTTGGAGAGAACTTAGAGGCAGAAAATAGCATAGGAAAGGATTAATCCTCCTTGGACGAGTTCCTCAAATAATTCTGACTATAATCTTGGTTTAAAATAAACTCAAAAGTAGAATGAAATATGAGCATGGTTATTATACCTGTTTCAAGCTGAATTATAACAGTGTATTTGCTGTATCAAGTTAAAAGCCTGACATAATTATGCAGAAATTATCTTTAATGCATATTATTTGGCATGAATAACAGGTAAATCCACATTATCTCTATCACTTTTTTTCTCCTCTTGATTTACTGATCTTAACTTAGTAAACCTTAAATAATGGTTATCTAAATACATAATTACATATATGAGCAAGAAGTCTTTTTATCAACAATTATGCTAGAGAAATACACAACATTTCAATGGCTCTTCATTAGCAAACAAATCAACAAGTGATATTTTAATGCATGACTTTATTCCATCTCTGCAGGGACCATAGTTGAGAGTGTGATGTACAGTACAGAGAAAGGAATCATCAGCCACAATGTCCCAGGGCTCTTTCCATAGAGGACTTCTCAGCCTTTGCTTAAAGAGTGCATTTAATTGACTGATAGACAGTAGCTTCTTTGTTCACAGAAGACAGCGAAGTAATGGCAGCTTGAAAATCGTACCATCTACAGGGTCTCCTGAGACTAGTAACAGGGGGATATGTGTCAGGAATAAATAAATAATCTAATTATTAAGCCACTTCCTGTCAAGTTAACTCCAATTTGTTGGCTTTTGAAGGCAACAAAATGAGGCATTTTTCCTCATTATGTTTCTCTTTTTATACTACTGGTAATCACAGGCGGATTAAAGGGTGCCTATTGGTGTTTTTTGTTTTTTTTTGTCAAGGAACTGAGAAGCAGCCAACAGTATAGAAAAACAGAGTTGGGGTTAGAAGAAATTTCATGCTTGTCTCCTTTCCAGCTCCCTAACAGCCCACACTGCTGCCCCATACAGTGCCGCCAGCTGTACAGCAAATATATACCCCTCCAACTGCGGCCTACCAGGCCACGAGTACCATCCTGAGAGCTGCAAGATGCCTCACAATCTTGGCAGGTAGCTACTGCTGTCATCGGCAGAAAATTCTAAAGGTGACCTACGAAACCCTCTTAGCTCACAAACGCAGCAATAGCCACAGCTCAAGTTTAACACAGATATACATACACACGCACATTCACACACACACACACACACACACACACACACACACACAGAGAGAGAGAGAGAGAGAGAGAGAGAGAGAGAGAGAGAGAGAGAGAGAGAGAGAGAGAGAGAGAGAGAGGGGTCATTCTCTCTTGCCTGCTTTTCTTCAGAAGAAAACAACTATAGCAATAGGCAGTGACTTAAAATCATATGAGCAATGCAGCCAGGGGAGGGAACCATTTTTGCCATGACAATTCATCCTCATTCATTTTAAAAAAGATGCACTCTACAGATTTCATTTTCAGCAAAACAGAGAACTGCCTTGTCCTGAAATGTACATTTACACTATGGTGTTATTTCAATATCTAAAAATGTGAAAATTGTGCCGTAAGAAATCCATCTAATTAGATTTCTCCATTAGGAAGCTCTCAGACACAGTTTTATTTTTGTTAAAGACAATCTGCCATTCCAGTGACCAAGGGACAGAGAAGCCACTCTAATATCAAAACTCAGAGAAGCAATCCACATGGGCTCTAAAAACACCAAAAATCTGCAAGGATCTTTGTTGCAGCCTTTTCCCCCCCTTTAAGTGCTTTCACCCTGCCTGTAACATTTGGAAATTGTAGATGTTACCTGGGGGCAAGAGCCACAGAAACAGTCACCTAGTAATAACTAATGCTGTTTTTATCTTTCTGTTTAAGCCAACGAAAAAACAGATTATAAATCAGTTTTACTGTGTGTGTGTGTGTTTCTGTGCAATACAGTGTTATAATATACTCCTATATCATTATATTTTCATTACTGGAAAGAAAAAAACAAAAATCTTGACATGTCAGAAAGGTTTGTTATTTCAAAGCTCAGCTCACTGCATCCTGATGCTGTTATAAAACCCAGTCATCCTGGTAAAGCCTGTTCAAATGTATCTGAAACATTTGTTGGGGGGGGGGGGTGGTTATGTGGGAAGTGAGAACTGAAAAATAGCAATGTTACCGTATTTTTCCATCTATAGGACACATCCTTGTATAAGACGGTCCCCAATTTTCTAAACAAAAATTCATAAATCAACATTTTAAATATTAAACAAACCACATCTATAGTGGCAGTAAAACAAGTGGCCATGCCATCGCACAAGGGAGGTGACTTCCTCCAATCAGATGGTGCTCTGCGGGCTTAATCCCGTCCACCCCTCAGCCATCAATCACTGTACTGAGACGGCTTCCTGGGGCCTCTTGCGGCTTCAGCTTGAGCTGTGCCGGTAAAAAACAGGTCATAGAAGGCAGCTTCAGTGGGACCGGCAGCATCCTTGAGGCAGCCCGATCTTCCAGCACCAGGTGGCATCTCGGGCCGACTTTCTCCCCATCCAGGCAGCATCTCAGGTCAGCGATATTCTCCTGCACCAGATGGCATGGCATTGGCATGTAAAGAACCCACACCGGCATGCCCTGGGCTGCGGAGGTAACCATTATTTTTTTGTGTATAAGATGCTGCACCTGGTTTTTAAACAAGGTGTTTGCAGGAAAAAATAGTGTCTTATACACGGAAAAATATGGTATTTTGGGGAGGTATAGACTGGTTGTGTTTATTTAGGTATAACTTGATTTTCCCAAACAAACATATTTAACTTTGTATGCCACTTTACTACGAAATTATTTTCTTGGTAAAAACATTAATGGTAGTAACACATGAGCAGTGTGTGTGTCTGTCTGTCTGTCTGTCTGTCTGTCTGTCTGTCTGTCTGTCTGTCTATCTATCTATCTATCTATCTATCATCTATCTATCTATCTCACTTTATTATTTTTATAGATAACCTAAGGCGATGGACATACCTAATACTTTTTCCTCCTCTTTTCCCCACAACAATAGTCCTGTGAGTGGAGTTGGACTGAAAAAGAGTGACTGGCCCAAAGTCACTTTTACTTACATGAAGCAAAAGCGATCAGAGTCTCATTGGACAAGTGCTGTCAAGATTTTCCTTCTGCAGAGCCTCTGCTTAACACAAGAACTTTTTCCTGAAGAAGTCTGTGCAAACTGTGCTGGCATCTGCAGGGTGGATGCAATGATGGAAGATTTATACTATTAGTGCCACTCTGGTTTCCAGCAAAAGCAAATTCCAAAATTGGGGTACTCTAGGAAAAGGTTATAACAGTACTTGCACCCCACATTATAGACTTTTCTCTACTATTGGGAGAGGTGTTTCCCTAAATTTCTTCCATATTAGGTTTTTGTAACCTATGTTTAGGATATAGCAGTAAAATAAAAGATGGATAGACATTTACAAAATATACATGGAGGTTCCTGACCATAGGGTTTAAAATATCAAATGATTTTAAATAGAAGGAATGGCAATCTCTTTATATAGGTATATGTCCTTTTTGAGCCACTGCAATTATTTTTGGTTAAATTGTGCATATCCCTTAAACCTATACCTATTTACTATCGGCTTCACTGGCACTTTGAATCAGTTTTCAGTTATAGTCAGCAAATCCCCTCTTTGTACAAATTCATGCTAAACAGTTACACTTCATTTTACATAAGTTTTATCTGATGTCCCCACACAGAGCTGCCAGCTGTACAGCAAATCTGCAGCTTGCAAACTGAGGCTGACTAGGCCATAGGCTCCATCATGCGCTCTGTTAGGCTCCTTGCTGGCACTGGCAATCGTTCTTTGCTGTCACTGTTGTCGTCTCTGCACACTGCACAGAACTTAGAATATCTGATTATTAGAATTTGTGGTCCACATTCCATTTTATCCTTTATTTAATCTATCCCCAGATCACACATTTGTTTAAATGTTTTGGCTGGTTTACAAATCATGCAGCCATCTGCACAGTAGGTGTAACACTATTTTTTAGATCAAAGTTATATTAGAAATCAACAGAGATAAAGTCATTCAAAATGTTTTGGTGTTTGTTATTCTCTAAGAACTCTAACTCTAGCTCTATAACTCTAAGAAAAAATAGAATTATCTACAAATCGATGAACATCTAAGAAAAACAACACCCAGCAGAACAGAGAGTTTGCTCCATTACCTACGTTAATACCATGACAGCTGAGGAGAGATGACCTGGCCCACTTCTCAACTCTCCTGTACAGATGGCTATTAAAGAGAAAGTATGCCTTTTCTATGGTCCAGGCAGAAACCCTTTATGAGCTTTTCAAATAAGCCAGCATTGCCCACACGAGGGTAACTTCCTGTAGTATTAAACAAAGCAGACTTCATTTTTCCCCTTCAGCATTTCATGAAGCAAATGACAAATAGATGAGATAAAGGATCATCCTGGAATTCTGCATTTATAGTCCCACATTATTGTTAAGTTACTGAAAAATATCAGTATTAAAAAGTACAGCAGTTTTTAAAAAAAACATTAAAATCAAAAGAGAATGTATTACTTTGGCTACTATTTCATCTGAAATTAAATTCAGCTTAAAAAAATAAAGTATCATTTTTCCCAACAAAAGCCAATTGCCAGAAATTACTAGACTTATATGTGATACTGAATTATGACATCTACTAAATTATCTACATCCATCATTTGCATCGACTGGCTCCAGGTTGGCACAGGACACAAGGCTGTATATTCTCCCATTATTTATTCAACATACATGTGAAAAATATATTAAGAGAGGCTGAATGTAAAGATGATTGTGATATAAAAAAATCTATAACCTTCCCTATGCTGATGACACTACTCTGACAGCTAAAAATGCCAAAGATCTCCAAGTTCTAGTAATAAAAGTCAAAGATTACAATGAAAAAATGGGACTAAGATTAAATATAAAAATGATGATATTTTCTATTGGAGTTAGGTTTTTGCATAATATATTTGAAGTCGGGTAATTTGAGTCTGATTATCTGTGTCTTGAGTGAGAACCACAGCCAATCACAGAACTGACAAGATACAAAAGTGGTAGATAGTTTCTGCCTTTTAGGATTAACCATCAACAGTAATCAGAAATCAAGAAATACCTAGATTAGCACTTGGTAGAATAGCCATGAAGGCCTTGGAAAAGATATCCAGATGCTATGATGTCTCTATATCTTCCTACAAAGATCGGAATGTTGCAAGCAATTGGATTTCCTGTGACACTATGCAAAGGAAAGTGGGACTCTGAAGAAGCAGAATAGAAAGATATTGATCCTTGTACTTTGTTGTTGAATAAACCTCCTAAGAATATCATGGGCAACCAAGAAAACAAAGAAGTAAGCCATTGAAGAAATCAACTTAGAGTCTTCTTTCAAAGAACAACTTATCATATTTTGGAGATACAAAGACACAACTAATGCTGGGAAAGGTAGAAAGAAAGAGAAGAACAGGAAGACCAGCAGCATGGTGGATAGACTCAAATTAGGGTGTAATAAGTGCACCATTGAAAAAGGACCAGGTTAAACAAAGATAATTAGGGGGAAAATTCAACACTGACTTGATCACACACAATAAATCAGTCATTTTAATGAAAAATATTATTTATACAATATGCATGGTTTTCACAAAATACATCATTAGAAACAAAAGTAAATATGGATTACTGCAGGCACATATAAATTGGCTGAAGAATGAGCTACGTTCCTAGTTTTAACTTTGATTCTTTTTCAGCCTGTGTAAAAACCAAGCTGTGTAAAAACTTTTCCTGATTAGTAAAACAGGCAAAGCATTCAGAGTGGCAGTAGCATGAAAACAGAAAAAATAGCTTCATGCATTGCCATATTTTCAGTTAATCTGTAGTGTCCCCCTTGTTTTAAATCTAAATTATTTGAAAAAAGAAACTTTTTTTCAGCTTAATTCATAATCATATTTACAGTTCTCCAGTTTGGATACTTTGGAACTGAGCTTAATTTTCAGAGGAAAAAAGCATTGTTCCTCAAATGCACACAGTGAGATCACTGAAGCCATACAGAATAATGATTTCAGTGTGCCTTTGCGTAACTGGGAAGATCTTGACATTACTAAAGAGCATTACAAAAAGGGTGGAGGGATTTGCCCGTAAATAAAAGATTAAGTAAAATAGATATCTATTAATTCTAAGATAAACATTATTTGTTGGAAGAAAAAATGTGAAGTTTTTTTTATCCCATTACATAGTCCATACTTTTTATATAATTTTTATTATTACAATTCCATGAATACACCTGTACTATTAGGATTGTTATTGCCTCTATCCCTTTTTTGTCACTTTGATCAACCTTCAGTGGTGAATATGAACTTCTATTTTGTACAGCCAGTGACATACAGTTTTGCTTACTATGTTTCATGAAAGAGTTTTCTATGGCTGTTTGGAATATACTAACCTCTTCAAAGATTTTAATACCAGTATCTATAATTTTAGAGATATAGTATTAATTGGACTCACTGGTGATTGATATTATTGCTCAAATGTTATTGGTCTGAAAAAGTATAATAAAATAGTTGTTCATCACCATCACTCAGTATTATCTGACAATTGTGCAATCTAAGCACTTATGGAACTACACTTACCTGTTAGACCTCACAATTTACATGGGAAGATTCCTTTTGCAAGATTAGAATCCTCCAAAACTATACTGAGATGAAAAGATGTAAACAGGGAAACATTTGGCTAAATAGATGTTAACATTTAATGAACTTCACACTGTATTTCTTTAAATTAAACATTTTTGCCTAGGCTAAAAGCCAGGTTCTACCTCTAACATAATACAACAGAGATAATTTGAGACCATAGACAATATGTTTGGGGAATGTTTAGTATCTGATGCATTTGTTGATATTGGTTATTCCATCGTTGTTCCTATAGCCCATTACCTGACATTTCTTGGAAGGTGAAAATCTACAGCATGGCTAACAATATGCAAGTACTTTTGAGACTTTGAACAAAACTGTATAAGAACTTTGATCTGTTGAACAAACATGAACGGAATACTTGAAAACCTAAGTCATGGTAAATTATATCTGGAACAGTACTGCTGTTATTGCTCTTATTCTAAAATAACCATATGAAAGTGGTATTAAAATAAATGCCTATTTTATATCATAATATATTTAGGTCATAGCATGTTAGAAATATTACATGCCCTAATTTCCAGAATAGGCTTTATCTTCCAAATCACAAGGATCAGTTACCTCAATACAATTCACACTGACATGGTAGTAGTACAGTGTAATTGGGCACTGTTAATAAAAAGAAATCTAGGTTCTTCAGGTAGCATAATAAATCTAGATTGGATGGAATTTCTTATCTGTGAACAGAAAGCAACTCGTAGAATAAAGATAGGGCAGTTTATCAACACTGTCACATTTCTCTACCAAAATTAAGGAGCCAGATATATTAAAGACACATGTTCTGGCAAGATTCACACTCTGTAATAATTGCTAATGTGATCTGCTTGATACTGGTTTATCCTAACGTGTGATCTCAACTATTATGCTATGAAGCATCATCTTATGGCATCAGTAAATAGTGTTGCTTTGGGGGATGAGGGTGTCTGCCTCAGGTAAGGGTGGCTCTGCCAAAGACACAAGGAGGCTAATTTTGAAGCAGCTAGAAGTGAGTGCTGAAGAAAATCATTGGTGTCAATGTGTTGGGCAACAGTTTGGCAGCAGCACAGCAATAATAGAGGAAAAAATGGGCCTTCAAGTTAGTTTTGACTCCTAGCGACTGCCCTCTGCAATTCTCTTGGCAAGATTTTGGAAGTGGTTTGCTTTTGTGTTCTTCCTAGACCTGAGAGATTGACTGGCCCAAGGACACACAGCTGGCTTCTTATTTAATGAGGGACTAGAACTTACAGTCTCCCAGTTTCTAGTCTGACTCTCAGTTGTGTGTTTGTGTGTGTGCACTGTGTACGTGTGTGTTAAAAATTTATCTGTTCATTCCAGGTGTCAAATACCCTAGGTACATTACTGATTCAATATACGATCCCCGCTACTGAGGCTAGTTTTGCAGACATGGCTAAAACACAGAATGTGTATCCAGTCCATTTTACTGACCAAATCTTGCCAAATTTATTTCAACAAATAATTTAATACAAAATATGATTGAAATGATGCATTTGGATTTAATATGATTAAACATATACAACTTTACACCAAAGATGCATCACTTCTTTTATTTTTTTCTCTCAGATGTTAGCTTCTATAAGGTGATATATTTTTCACTTTCAAACCCAAGGAAGTTACTCTTAACAATGTAAAGTAAGAATTAAAACATTAAAAGAAAGGCCCCCAAAAGAGGTACACCAAAGCATATTCTATAGATAATAGATATGAGATGATTAAGTGTGCTGTATTCAGTGATGTTCACAGGGGATATTTAAAAAAATCAAGATAGTGAATGAGAAAATGTAGTTGAAGCTCCACACTATTTTACAATCAGGTGATACATGCTAAAAAGAGGAGAGGTTTTGTGTGTTCATTCCTATCATTGACATGTTAAAAGTTTTCTCATGAATGTCCCTGTCTCAGTCTTCCTTTTGAAAGATTCTGGTTCTCTAAAACAGTGTTTTTCAACCACTGTTCCGTGGCACACTAGTGTGCCGCGAGATGTTGCCTGGTGTGCCGTGGGAAAAATTGAAAAGTAATTATAAAATACTTTCTTTGTGTTTATTTGATTCCTATTCAAGAGAATTACTTTATATATAGTCAATATAGGCACAGAGTTAATTTTTTTAACATTTTCTAATGGTGGAGTGCCTCGTGATTTTTTTCATGAAACAAGTGTGCCTTTGCCCAAAAAAGGTTGAAAAACACTGCTCTAAAAGATCTTGTAATTTATTTGTACTCATTTAGTCTAAATTCAGCCAAATGTCTCTATATATTGCATGTACATGTTAGGTCTCTTTGTACTGACTACTTAAAAAGTTCAGAAGCATTCTAGATTAAAAACTAATGTCATGTATTAGCTAGATTTAGAGACTAGGTATAGTTAACCAGTATCTGTACCTTGACCAGTTTACAACTCTTAATGAATGCTGTTTGATAAAGCACTTTTGTCATCTGCTATCTTACAAGTTTGTTATCTCACGGGTTTATTATGCTGATGTTTGAACAAAAGAAACTGATCTACATGTGAAAAAGTAATTAATAATTTAAAAGTCTACTAGATGGCTCCCAGACTTTTTACATTATTTTCTTACTTTCTCTTTTTTGATAACACAAATTCTGCTGCTATGGCTATACAGTAATACAGAGTTACAGATCTATAAAGGAGAATATTTGTAACTCAGTGTTGAAATGGGGGGTCCTTGATGCTCTGTAAGCTTGGTTGTTTTCTTGCAGACATTTCATTACCCAAACTAGATAACATCATCAGTGTTAATAAAATGTCTGCAAAAAAACAACCAAGCTCAGAGAGTACCAAGGACCTCTCATAGAGCTACAGACTCTGAAAAACAAAATACTTTATCATCTACTACAGAAGCATAAGAATCTTTGTATTATACATATGGAGCCACAATTTATCTCACGTCCTTATTAACATTAAGGTTAGCATTCACATATTATCATGTCAATAGCATTCCAGGAATTTAATCTGTTGTAATTTTGCTTATAGGCTATATATTCTAAGTACATTTTAAATTTTCAATTCCATACCTTCTAGTTAGATAACCTTGTGGAGATACTAAAGAAAATTACTGTTAAAAATGTTGATTACATATTTTGAATATTATTCATAGCAGATCTTGGCTATTTTCTTAATTAAATATATTATTTCATTTTTTTGAATACTGTTCTAGAGGGTTTTCAGGCTGTTCAAGTACTACATAGACTCCTATTTTATGACCAATTCAATTATTTACGTTTGTTAGTCACAAAACTTGCCAATTTTGTTGTTGGTATCATGGTACTTGAGCAGCACTCAGTTGTGTCATTATCATAATAATTTCTGAAATTAAAACCTGCCTAAAACTCTGTGGAAAGCTAACAACCAGTTCATTAACCATTCCTGTTAGTTTTCAATAATGCAAAAATGATTAGAAGTTTAATTTGTTAATCACCTGTGTTTTGACTGGCAGTAGTATATGATTCTCTGCAGAAGTCTAAACTAGCCCTTGCAGAAAATAAAACATGCTAATGCTTTATCAGGCCTAATAATATTTTTTTTAAAAAAGTTATCACACCTGGGTAAATCATTGACGGTTATACAATTAATTTCTCCTTAACTCAATTTAATTTTAGAGGCAATGATGAATACATCTAGGAGAACAGTCTATCATCAATAAGATTTAGTACTTCACTCACCAATCATGTGGTTTGCAACATGAACCTGGATATCCCACTCATTGTAGAAAACCATCTGGCACTTGATGCACTGATAGGTCTTTTTCTAGAGAAAACAAGGGTGAAGGTCTTAATTAAGCAATTTGTACATTCTCACTCTCAACACTTATGTGAAAAACACCAAGATGATATGAAGCCATTTTGATATATTAATACAGAATCATTTATTACCCATGTTATCATCCAGATGATAAAAAGAAAACCTTAGATTTCTTCAACTATTCAAAAGTCACAAAAACAGAGGTGTAATATGCTCATCACCATTTGATACTTCTTCAAAATGATCAACTTGCCAAGCAATTACAATTACACAATAGCATGCTACTGCATGGCAAATTGAATATTTACAATGTCATTTTTCATCTATCTTAATGCAAACTGTATTATGGCTTATGTTCTGCTCCTAATATAAGAACTGATTTCCTTAACTGCTATGGGGAATAGATCTCAATAAAGCATAGGTTTTCATTGTAGTTTTTAGCCAGTTACAATATCTGTTGCACCTGCCCTATGGAACATCATTTTCTGCCCCCCTCAACAGCTGGCCTTGACCTTGTTGGCCTTCACCATCTGGCCTGGGGAATATAGAGTAGTGTAGAGCCCTTAAAATGGTTGTACTGTTCATGCATTACTGGACTTTCCTAATTACTGCAATATATGGTGTTAGGTTTTGAATTATTTGTACGATTGTATTCTATGTAGTTATTTGTATGGTTGTATTGTATCCTGTGTTTTTTGGTATTAGGTTTTAATTGTAAGCCTTTCAGAATCATGAAGTAACTGAATGAGTAAATGAATAAATGAATGAATGATAAATAAGTAAATACATTATTTTTGGATATTGTGCAAAAAGGATCCACAGTCTCTGCCACTTAGCAATAAACCTACTTATAACATTCTATAATTATTTGTAAACTTAGAA
Organism: Vipera berus; assembly: GCF_964194415.1. Taxonomy (NCBI): domain Eukaryota; kingdom Metazoa; phylum Chordata; class Lepidosauria; order Squamata; family Viperidae; genus Vipera; species Vipera berus. Next base: position 170,194,093 of record NC_138204.1, read on the forward strand.
GAATATTATTTTAATACAATGCATTGTATTGTTCTACAATACAGAAAATGTTTAAGGTCTTTTTCTAACAGAATATTAAATTATTATATTGTGGGAACATATCCAGGAATCATTTTTTTTCCTTAAGATTTTTATGGTTGTCATTATTGCTATCCTAACATATTTCTAAGTAAGCAACTGTTCATATTAAATTGATTGTAATTTAAGTTAAAAAAATATTAAAGTAGTACAATAGTATACAGCATTTGATCTAAGATAACAGAGGAATGAGCAATATTCATGAGTATTATTATGGATTTACAGTAATTTGCAATGATGTTCATGTAGACAGATATACTGTTGAAATATTTTCTGAGAACAAAACTAACAGGTCATTTATAAGGGTGATTATTTAATGTGTTCTGCTATTTTACCTTATATTATGCACTGGGATCAAAACACCTCACTCTTAAATGTATGTCATTTAATTAAAATCAAAATTGATTATTTAAAGAATTATTGATTTTGATTAGCAGATAATCCTTGGCATATCAAATTAATTCTGAGTGTTCCTTCTTTTTTCCTTTTAAAAATACAATTTCCATGACAATTTTGTAATTTTCTAACAGACTCCATAAAATTTTAAGAGTTTCACTTTCATTTACCAAATATTACCTTATTCCAAATTTCTTCAGTTGATACCTGCAAGTATATGAAAATCACAGTATGCAAAGAGTATATTATTATAGAAAAATAATCCACCAAAATACATCCAACTAATATATATTTTCCTAACATAATTTTAATTATGAAAATCAGGTTTGTGTGTATGATTTAGTAACACTGCCAAAATAACTTTTCATTCTTGTGATTTTTTAAAGTCGTCTTTTGTTAAATAAATCTGAAGAATCTAATAAGTGATCAAGTATTTTTCTTTTTTAGTCAAATATGTTTTTGCCTTTATCATTACACTTTGAATAAAAAGGGAAAAATACTTGAGCATTGTGTCATTGTATTCATATGTCATTATTTTTCTTGTCAGTTGCTGACATACTCTATGTTTTATTGTTCTAATGAGACAAAAAAGGCCAGGCATACAGTTAACTTTTTTTTTTTTTTTGCTTTTGGTAAAGTCACATATCAGGAATAATGCTAAGGCTAAGCTAATAAACCATATATATGCTGGTTTAGTACTGGTCATCGGGGAGCAAGAAATATTTTCTAACTAGTTCTAAGGGGAAATGTTTTAAAAAGGGAGACACTTACACTGTGTACGTTGGTCTGAATGTCAGCATCAAAAGCATCTTTTAAGTTGCCTACCATAACAGAACTCTTAGAAAGTTGTGGCTTAAAGTCTCTTTCAGATACAACTTTAATAGAAGACATCTGCATTTTTCTACCTAAAATCAATATTTAGGTCCATCTTACTACATTTAAAGAGTAAATAACAGGCCCATTTGGTGGTAAAATTAAATTGAAATTAATTTGCAATGCATGCATTGCTATTTATTCAAAAGCACCAATTCATTTAAAGTTAGTAATAACAAACTGCCTGTGAAAGCAGTGGCATTTAAAGTACTGTAGCTATGACTAACTTGTTCTAGTGGCTTGAATGAGACTATTTATTTATCTAATAAAGATTTTTTTCCCCTGCTGTTCTAGGGCCTTAGAGCTGCTTATAAAAATTTAACATCATAATAGCTTATTAAACAATATATTCAAGAAACATCCAGCAGAAGCAAGGATCATAGGTAAAACAGAGTTTTTATTTAAAGCATCAAGTACTTGGCAAAGCAAAAATCTGTCAGAAAATAACTGCCTTAACAATTAGAAAAGTTATCTGTTCTTCAAGGGACCACGGTTCCATAGCCATATTATTAGTCATCATAATGCAATGTTTCCAATCTACCATGTTTCCCCGAAAATAAGGCCTACATGAACAATAAGCCCTAGTTTGATTTTTGGGGGTGGGCCTAATATAAGCCCTATCCCAAAAATAAGCTTGTCGATCAGAAGGTCGGCAGTTTGGCGGATCAAATCCTGAGTGCTGCGTAACAGTGAGTGCCTGTTACTCGTCCCAGCTTCTGCCAACTTAGCAGTTCGAAAGCACGTAAAAATGCAAGTAAAAAAATAGGGACCACTACGGTGGGAAGGTAACAGCGTTCCGTGCGCCTTTGGCGTCTAGTCATTCCGGCCACATGACCACGGAGACGTCCTCGAATAAGCGCTGGCTCTTCGGCTTTGAAACGGAGATGAGCACCGGCCCCTAGAGTTGGAAACGACTAGCACGCATGTGTGGGGGAACCTTTACCTTTTACAAACCTAAAAATCAAGCTAGGGTGTAGATGGGGGTGGAGCTGCCCCACCTGCCCCGCACCTTGCATCCATGCCTCTCCTTGCCGGCCCACTTCTTCTTCCGAGGCCTCTTCTGCAGCCAGACCTGCATTTCTTAGTCACAGGGCTTTCCAGAAGGCCTGTGCAGCCAATCCATAGCTCGGTTCTGAAAGACCTCAGCAGCCAAGCACCAAGCTATGGATTGAATCCATAGCTCGATACTCGGCTGCTTAGGCGAATGCAGCTGCAGAACTTCAGTTCCAGAAGAAGTGGACTGGCTGGGTGGGGCTGTCGATGCCAGAGGTGACCTGGTGCCTCTTTTGGAGGCAAAAAAATAATAAGACCCGGACTTATTTTGGGGGAAACACGGTATTAAAAAGAGACTTTCCTTAGGATTTTAGAAAGATTTAAGGATGAGAAAATCAGTGTCTTGGAAAACTATGTAGCAGGAAAGCATTTTCTCTTTGGTCTGAGTTAATCCTGACATAACATATGGGCTTTAAAATCTTAATCTGTGCAGTTTTAATGTTTTAAAATTTTAATTATGTTTGTATTTGTTTATAATCTGTAAGTTGCCCAGAGTCATCTTACAGGAGAGGTAGGTGGCACAAAAATTTAATGAATAGTTCTCAATATTCACCATAGATACTCTGTGTATGTACAATAACAGTGGAAGAATATGGTTTCTTTGTCCCTATCATGTTACAGTACTTGATTTAATATGTACCCTAATATGTGTTTGGCAGATTCATTTGGGGTTTTCCTGTCTTCTTGTTCTAGCAACAATGAGGGTTCATTCTGCCTCATCAACCTTAATTCTCTGAAAAATTAGGGAACTCTTTTGCTTCCACCATCAGGGAGACATGTTGAATTGTGTCAATCACCCAATTGGATTGTTGATACATTTCTTAATTCCAGAGAGTCACTCAAGCCATACATGATGTTAAGATATCTCAAATGGGAAGAATATTTAGAAACTTAAAGGAGAGCTGTTGTATCAAGAAGCCTTTGGATGGAAAAACCTATTAATGGGAAAAGGCATTTAATACTTAGAAACTCAAAACAAACAAAACCACAGGAAGATTGCTTTTTGAAGCAACTCTTCAATCTATTGAAAGTGATATTAACTCAGCAAACTCTATAGATAGTTAGGTTGGCAAAATGTGCAATCAAATGCAGGACGAAATTAAAAGTTAATTATGGCAAGCAATTTGCATTTATCATATGCAAGAATAGTATGTCTGGTGCATTTAAGTGTTTGAATGGCCAGAGTCATATATTAAGATGGATGACAATATTTGATAAATAAATAAAGATTTGCTTTTAACATTGTTTGCTTATATTTTCTAAATAGAAATTTCGGTAAAAAGATTAAAAAATCTCTATGCTTACTTCCAAAGGGAACAAAACCTTATAGCTGTGCCCCTAGAAGTTTTATTATTTAAGGATGTGGGAAATATATCTTTGTTTAGGTTCAAACAAGTATTGCAAATAATTCCCATCTAAATCCTTCATACATAAGTTATTTTGGAAGCATTTAATGTATTTTACATATTAACAAGAAAAAACCTTTATTACATGAATGTTGTAACTATTTCTTCTTTTTTCAGAATAACGATGACAGTTCAAATAAAAGTTAAAATCTAATTCATGACATTGGAGCCTATAGTTCATGGCTCAAGCCTAAAACATCTTCTAATAGTCTACCAATTTTCCCCATATTAACTTCTTTTGTAAGAAAGATTTCTTGGTCCTTTGAATCTTCTGGGTCAGTACATTGCATGCTCTTTCTATTTAGTAGAATGCAGGAAACAGTATAATGATATAAAACAGAGTTTCTAGTTTAGAGATATTAGTAAGTATAGATGTGTGTAATTAAATAAAACTGGGCTTGGTTTGTGCTAGTAATATACCTACAAAATGGTTCTTACTCTTTCAGGGAATGCTGTAAATAGCATGGCTATGGCTAAGGCTGAAGGCTTAGTCTTTGTTTTATTTTGACCAACGTATGATAATCAGCAGCAATAGTTATAGTATCATCTGATGATCAGTATAGCATGAGGAAGTTTATAAACTCAAATGTAAAATAACTATATTTTCCTGCATGTAATGCCATGTTGTTAGGTGAAAACCTCAATAAATTACAGTAAATATTAAACAAAATGTAGGATGAAATGAGGATTGTGAAACATTGTGAAAATTAATTTATAAAGACAAAATTGTTGTGTAACATGGAAAATGGAATGAAGAATTGAAAGTTATGTATAGTGTGTGAAAAAATAGGGCATTAATAAATTTGGTCTCTTAGTAACATATTTACTAAAGATGAAGAAACAGATGGAGAAATATTTAGAAATGCAATATTGATAGAAAGGAAGTGGGTAGGCTATTTACTGTTGTGATGAATTATTGTCTGTTGAAAGAAGTGAAAATGATTCCTTATAAGAGTTTTGTACAACTTTATTTTATGGAAGTGAATGTTGAATATAGTTTGGCTGATGAAATTCATTTTATCTTTTTCTGATCTTTAGTAGACAGCAAACAACCTGATACCAGTTAAAGTAATAACCAAATAGAATGTGAAAATAATAATTTTAGAAAGCTTTTCTCTCATTACCTGCAAATGGAAAAATAAGATCTGCAGCCTGCTGTATGCTGAAGTTGCGTACTGATGCATGGAACCAGGAAACCATACATCAAGATCAGATCGGAGAACAGAAACCAGCACCAAGATAAGAAACTTAAAAGCCATGCAGCAAGTTATGTTTGACCCAGTAACATATTATTTAATGAAATGCTGAAGTGACAGAAAAAGTAATGTATTGCTAGACACTGCAGTATCAGCAGAGGCTAAAATTAGCTGTACAAATATCTGTTGGAAGACTCCATTTGATATACCATCCATCTGAACTTTGGTAGCTGACTTCCTCATCAACTCAACTAAACCATAGACAAAAGGAATGGAAGTTGGTGTGAATGAGTGAATGTTTTATTTAAAAAAAAAACTTCAGTCATGAATGCTTTATTGTTGATGATTCAAACTGAGATATGCCTGCTTACTGCCTAAATTTAGGCTGCCTTTTTAAGATTGGCAGCAGCCCCTCTACATTAGTGGCTGAAGCCACTAAGCCACTAACCCAATTGAATGTGAAAGTGAGGTCCATCTCCTTGGAGCTAAATTCCTATGTAACATTTATTACGTCAAAAGAAACTTGACCGCACAGTGGGAATAGGATACTTATGCAATGTGTGTGTAAAAATAAGATGATGTTGGGTCAAGAATGAAGGGACAATTCATAAATGTTTTTTCTTTACTTCCATAGCATACTACTGTGATAATCCACCAATCAAATGATCTCATCCAGAACCAAGTCCACACATTCTTCACAATTGGGTACATTTTTAATGTACATGTAGCCTTTGACTTACAGCAGTTCATTTAGGGACCGTTCAGTTACAATGGCACTGAAAAAGCAACTTATTACCATTTTCACACTTATGACCATTGCAGCATCTCCAAGACCAGGTGATCAAAATTCGAGCACCTGGCCACCAATCCATATTCATGATGGTTGCAGTGTCCCAGTGTCCTGTGATCATTTTTTACGACCTTCTAACAGGCAAAGTCAATGAAGAAGCTAGATTCACTTAACAACCGTGTTACTAACTTAACAACTGCACTGATTCACTTAACAACTGTGGCAAGAAAGTGGGGTAAAATGGGGCAAAATTCACTTAACAATTGTCTCACTTAGCAACAGAAATATTGGGCTGAGCTGTGGTCGTAAGTCAAGGGCTACCTGTACTCTCTGATGTGCATTTGTGTACCATCTTAATCCAGTGCCCACAGCTAGACTATTTTAACTCAAGATATATATAAGTTTAGAGTACAAGTGATAAAATAAAATCAGCCTAAACTAGCTACTTCTTTTGTTAAAAGTTAATTTACTTCAATTTCATTTTTCATTTTTTAATCATTCAACAATCTATGTTTTTAAAATCTGATCTCAGAAGGTTGTCCATTTTAGCTCTGACTGGATCCTTAATATTGTTTAGCTTTTGAAAATTGATGCTTATGCTTTAACTACTTATATTTTAACTACCTAATCTTTTCTGTTTCCAATTATTTTTAAATTCCTGGTAAATCATGTATGTCACTTCCATCTCAACGCTTGTGGATGTACATCAAAATATTCAAACAACATTTCTAGACATGATCTCATTTTAGAGACACTGAGCCATTTTATAAGATCTTAAAGTGTGTAGGTGTTTATTAACATTTGTAGTTTTTCCCAGTGTTTAAATCAAACTGACAAACATATAATTTTTTGGATAATTGTTCTGTTCATCTAAATGTCTGAATTTCTTTCCAATATATTAATCTCAGTTATACATAGAAATAAAGCAGTATAAAAGTATAAACCACACTGACCACCAAATGATTGCACTGGATCATGGCCAATTATAAAACATCAAAATTGGGACGACTGCTTTTTGCTATGCATTCTCCCAGGATTTCCTCTAATATCTAATAATAATATTTAATATCTCAGTTTATCTTCAGCTTTCTTTACTGAGCTAGAATATAAACATCCAAACAAAGTGTTGGGTTGCAGTCACCTGCCATTTTATCTTCTAATTATATCTCTCAGATCTAAGTGAGGAATTGGTAGATACACTAATTGCACTTCATACTTTGCAGCATGCTATCTCCATAAGAATTTTAACAGAAAGATGAATATGTACAAATAAAATAAAATGATGCAGGTAGTCTGGTGAGTGACAAGAAGGTGCTCATAAATACCCTGGGGCTCAGTGAAAAACCATATAGGATAAACTCAATCAGTTGGGAGGGGTGTCTCTGTTTTAGCATCATTTAATGTCTCACAAGGAAATTGCTGGTTCTTTGGTTGTTGAGATACTCATAAACAGACATTTGTAGGAATGAGTCACTTTTTAATTATTGATTCAGCTGTCACTGTCTTGTATCACTCTGTTTAGTCATCTGATCATTACCTATACATTAACAAGGAGAACTATTAACCAATGATGAAATAACTAATTGCCCAGTGCAGGAAAACTGCGTAAAATTCCTGTACCTTTTCATGATTTTTCTGTAAAAATGAAGCAAGGTTATTTGCTCCTGCCATCACTTTGAAATGAAGATAACTGGGATATGATTGCCTGGAGTCATTCTATGACCCAACCAGGAAGCCCTTGTGCTCACTCTCACTCAGCTCTTTGCTTTCATGTAGCCAAATTTAAAATATACAGCTGAATCCTGGCCATGGTCCTCCCACCCCCATCCCAAAGATTTAGATTCTTTTATTCTGAGTGACATTTAAAGCAGTTTAAGAAAACCGATACAATAATAAAATGTAGTCTATTAACTCTTAAAAAAAGAAATTGGGAGAATAAGATGCGTCATTAAAAACGGTTTGCAGTTAAATGTTTGCATAGAACATCTAATGCTCACTGCTTTAGTTTGATGCTTTCCAGAAAAATTGGAACACGTCTAAACAAATAGAAACTACTGATCTGTACTGATGGTTCATTTGGGTTAGGTGTTCCCCATGTACAACACTGCAATGGAGAAAGAACTGATGATGTTACTAGCATTATGTTTGTGTTATGAAATGTCTTCAAGAAAACAACCAAGCTCAAAGAGCACCAGGGATCCTCATGGAAAAAGCTCTAACTTTGCTATTTTTCAATTGTTAGAGGGTAATGGGCAAATTTGTAACTGGGGAACTTTTTCATTAAAACCAAAACAATCCTTCCTTGATTTGCATTACATACAGGTAGTTCTTGACTTGCAACCACAATTAGGACCCAAATTTCTGTTGCTAAACAAGGAAGTTGTTAAGTGAATCATGCTCAGTGTTACCTTTTTTTGCCATGATTATTAAGCAAATCACTGCAGTTATTCATTGAATCAAGTGGTTGTTAAGAGAATTGTCTTCTCCCATTGACTTTGCTTCTTGGAAGTCGGCTAGGAAGGTCACAAATGGTGATCATGTGACCCCAGGACTCTGCAACTGTCATAAATACATGCCAGTTGCCAAGTGGCTGAATTTGGTCAAGTTACGATGGGTACGCTACAATGGTTTTAAGTGTGAGGATTGGTTGTAAATCACTTTTTTTCAGTGCCACTGTAATTTTGAATAGTTGCTAAACCAACGGTTGTAAGTTGAGGACTAATTCTACTAACTACATGAGATCCAGTTCATATTTTATCCTTCCAATAAAAATATTTTGGTAAAATATTTTATTTGATCTCTTTTCCTTTATTTCTAGTTTACTTTTTAGTAAACTAATTCATTATTTCTAAATCTTTACTTACATCTCCAGTAAAATAAACTGTTTACCTGGAAGCAAAATTTTAATTTGAGTTTGATTGAGATAAGAAACTTTCTCTCTCTGCATTTAGCACGCTCACTTGTCTACATATAACCACAAAAACGTTTGAAAAATCTAATTTGAAACATTATATAGCCTATGCATGCAAGACAGACATAGATATACCTAAACAGTGGTACAATGTTAAGCCTTTCATTGCTAGCCACACCTCTGTGATATTGCTGTATCTATTATAAATTTTGAATAACTGGTGGATACTGATCATAGAGTAGTACCAACTTATTCTTGTTAAATGTCTTTGTTAGCTGCTGTTGGCCCTAGACTCAGCCATGCATTGTTGCTTAAGAGTACATACGATATAATCTATCCCTTGCTCATATTCAGAAGTTAAGTGAACAATGAGTAGAATTTAATTTAATTTTTAATTTTAATTTTTAATTTTTTTTAAATTTTTATTAGATTTATATACCGCCCTTTCCCGAAGGACTCAGGGCGGTTTACAGGGTATTTTAAAATCAAACCAATACAAAATACAAAAGTTAAAAAACAATTTAAAAAGATTAAATTATCCCTAAAAATAAAACCCCAGTTAAAAATCCTCAGTCCTGGCCGGAAAGCTCAAAGAGCCAGGTCTTCAGGTCCCGGCGGAATGAACGAAGGTCAGGGGCAGTCCTAAGCTCCACGGGCAGCTGGTTCCAGAGGGCCTACAGAGAAGGCCCTCCCCCTGGGTGTTATCCGCCGGCAATCTTTTACCGGCAGCACCCTGAGAAGACCCTCCCTGTGTGAGCGCACTGGACGAAGAGAACTTGATGCTGGCAGCAGGTGTTCCCTCAAATAACCCGGACCCAAGCCATTTAGGGCTTTATAGGTCATCACCAGCACCTTGAATCTCACCCGGAGGGCAACCGGAAGCCAATGCAGCTCGCGGAGTAGAGGTGTTACATGGGAGTATCGGGAAGCCCCCATCACAACTCGCGTAGCCGCATTCTGCACCAGTTGAAGCCTCCGATTGGTCCTCAAGGGCAGCCCCATGTAGAGAGCATTGCAGTAGTCTAAACGGGAGGTCACGAGCGCGTGAGTGACTGTGCGTAGGGCATCTCGGTCCAGGTAGGGTAACAACTGGCACACCAGGCGAACCTGGGCAAAAGCCCCCCTGGTCACGGCTCCTATGTGTTCTTCAAAATTGAGCCGTGAATCCAGGAGGACGCCCAAGTTGTGAGCCCTATCAGCAGGGGGTAACCCCTCACCCCCATCGTTAAAGAATACTACTTGATAATGGGATTGACTAAATTCCCATACTTGAAAGTTAACAGTTTTAATTTTTGGAGTTAAACGTACCTATCTTGACCAAATAGCACTAAAAATATTCCAAAGAAATTATTGTTTCATATCAACTTATTTCCAACTAGAATTTTGGAATCTTTTGTAAGTAGAAATGCTGATTATCCTCAGTAACTCTTTAGCTTTTAAAATAAGCATTCATCATTTATCATTCATCACTGCAATATTTAAACAATATGTGGATCACAATCACCCAGTGTAAGACTTATTATATGGTCTCCAAGAATACAATCCTTATCCCTCCCTTCTTCCCATCCATTCATTCATCCATCTACTTACCTACCCATCCATCATCCCATCTTAGCTCTAAAAGTCCAAAATGATATAATTATTTTATCCTCAGAACAACGACCCTATGAGACTGATAAGCTGACTGAGTGTTTATTGGTTCAAATCATGTTATAAGACTCATGGGTGACTGAGAGACAGAATCTTAAGTCTCTCCATTGTATATCCAACATTTACTCTCTACCACACTGGCTCTTCCAGTTCCTTGAGAAAAGCATTAGTACCTAAATCTTAAGGCAAATGGTAAGTATTGTTGCTGTTTCTGCTGTTTGTGTTTCGTGCAACATTGATTCTACTTAGGACTCCATGTGTCTTTATTCCAATAAAGCAAAAGTAGATAAAATAACCCCCTGAAATATGCATGACATCCATTATATATATATATATGTGTGTGTGTGTGTGTAAATTTTATATATGTAAATTTTATATATATAAATATATGTATATATATATATATATATACATACACACACACACACACACACACACACACACACACACTCTCAAGTGCTTTGGTGATGCACATCCATAAAAATTCATATCATTTTAAATCTTGGAACCACACAGAATTTCAGTCTTAATTTACAATTGGCAAATTTGTAATTGCAAGCAAATTATAAATGATGATTGGGTTTCCAGTTAGGATATTTAACAAACTTAAAAATTTCAAGCATAATACTTGTAGGAGCGACAACTGATGAAATATGTGTCATAAAGTCAGGACACAGGTCTGCGGCTTTTGTACTTGCATTGCTACATTGCACACAGGTTCATAAAGAGAAGAGCTTGAATACAACATTATAAGCCATTTTTCATCATTTTGCTGAAATTATGATTTGCTGCAAATGTCCTTGATTTCAAAGGGATAGATTTTAACTGAAAATTAAAAGAAACAATGCAAGAACAGTTGGTCCATAGAATAGATTATTGGAAACAAGGATTTTTGTTAGACATTTTTGTTAGACGTACTGAAGAGCAATCTGTTAGATATTATCTAGGTACAGGTGTTCTGAATTGAGCAAGAGACTAGATTACATGGGCTAAAAAGTAATCACAGTCTTTGTGATTATATCTTGCAGCAATACTCTAGCATGTAGCCATGTTTACTTTTTTTCCCCAGACAATTCTTTTTCTCTTACTCTGACTCTTAAATCATTTGAGACCATACATAACGTATATTCCTGTACCACATATATATTAGATGTAATATTACATCAGTAAATTACCTTGTGCTTGACTGAAGGTTATGCTAGATGGCTGGGGACTATGGGCACTAAATTCAGAATACCCAGTACCATGTTAGCTTTCTCTACTCTCAGAAATTGAATCTCTATTTAATTGCAATGCCCTACCCACTTAAAAGTGTCTATATTTTTATTTTGGTTTCTTTTTAACAAATACTTGGAAAACATAAAGATGCTCTTTGTGGCCTCAAACCCATCTTAGATCAGGAAATGACAAACTTTTTTGTCTTCTCCCACCAGACAGACTTCAGGGCTTGTATGATCTACATATTTTTTCTGAAATCCAATACTGCCATAGTAAATCAGAGAGAAACACACAGTAGTCCTGGGAAGAAAATATAGTGTACAGCAACTGAAAATACTTTTTGGCTAAACAATCCATCACATATAACACTGTTCTTTTTTGGTCAAAGTTAATTAAGAGTTAGACAGTATACAAATTGAATAAATAAACATTAAAAGCCAAAAAAAGATTATTCTAAATTTTTGTATGAGATGTTAGACCAGGCCTTTATTCACTGCATGAACTTTTTAGGATATTGCAACATAATTGCAGTTTAATTCCATCAAAACATATTTTGCTCTATAACTTTGAGATAAAATGTATTTTAAAATTTTATATTTAAAAATGTTTAAAATCAAAATGTAATTGCTTATGTGAATTATTATAAACATTCCAGATTACTAGAGAAATGAAATGGATTTATGAGCATATGCAAAAGTTGCAAAATCTAAAAATATATAATCTTAAATATTAGACCTCTGTAATTTATTCTACACAATAACACTAGAGTGAATCACAAACACAAATAAAGAATTAAAACAAGTATGAAGGCAAACCAAAAAATTGAGAGTAAACATAATATACAACATTCTGATGCATAGGAATTAATGATGTGCTATCCAGGAAGATATGGATAATTATAAATAGATTTTTAAAAGTAATCTTAAATTGGATTGTAACAATAAAGCCCCACTTGTCAACTCATGAAAATAACCCTCTTTCAGATATGCTAAGGGAAGGAGAATAAGATACTGGCACAGCAGCTAGTCCAAAATAGTCAACTCTTGCTAACCCCTGCAGGAAACTTTTGCTTATCTATGTACCCTCATACAAATTAAAATTATAAATCAAACTAATCAGTGCCCCAGAACATTAGGGAACCTAAAATGGAACTTTAATTTACATATGGCAGATAATGGTTCGTGTCTGAAATTGTATGTTAAGACCTACCTGGGTAATAGACAGGTGTATGAATAAAAATATATAATTAGGAAATAAATAACAATAGGGAGTTTAAGCCTTATGGAGCCAATCACAATATAATGAATTATAATGAATAGTATGCATAGTATCATAATTAATATAAAAATATGGCCAGAAGTGTCACTGCGTTTTTTTTAAGTGTTTGTCAGCTCCGCACGTCTCACTTTGTTTCTCTGCCAGCTGCATAGTAATCTTATCAATGTAACCAAGGTGATTGTCACATGTCCAGCCATGTTATAGTTTCATGCCTAGCACTGCTATTAAGTGCGCATGTCTACAAAAGTTTTCTCACTTTACTTTTTTCCTTCTCTTTATATTCTGTCTGATGAGAAGATGTAGTCAGTTAGTCTTTTTTTATACAGTAGAATATGCCTCGGTTTTATTTTTACCTGATGTTTACCATGTGTTGTTTGAACCACGGTTCATCGCCCTCTGATAGGGAAGTATTAATCAATTTACCCTGGCATGAAGATGCTTAATCTCTGCAATCTGGAAATCTGAGAATGGATCCAAGATATGCAGAGTGGTAAAAGTTTAATGTGTCCCCAAGTCTTTGTTTTTAAAATGACACTCCTATGCCCCAGGGAAGACGAAAAGCAAAGAGGGAACAATGAATATTGCTAAGCACATTGATTTGTGCTTAGATTGTAAGCCGCCCTGAGTCTTCGGAGAAGGGCGGGATATAAATGGGATTATATATATATATATATATATACACATACACTGTTGCCTTGTTTTCCCAGTAAACTAATGCCTGAACCAAGATTAAGATGTAGCAATGCATAGTTATAGATTTGGATTAAGGCACTTTTCCTTTAATACAATTTCAACCATCATTTACAAATTCATTCAATAAGGCTTAGTGTATCACAGAAATTAGTCCAAAAGAACTTGAGCAAAATGGCAGACTAAATTCAAGTACAATACTTCATACAGATATGCATATGTATAAAGATAAACCACAAGGGTGCTCCTACTGCCACACCTTGCTTGTAAATCAGGAGGATGTAAGTCTTAGGTTGCCTGGAGTTGTGGCATCTACTAACTCTTTTCCTAAAGTCAGCCATCTCTTATTGATGCATTTATGTCTTCCTTAGTTCCTCCTGCAAAATGTTCCCTAAACAATTATGGGTGACTTATGAGTCTGGTAAATCCTTTTCATACACTCTTGACTATAACAAACACAACCACACTATCATGCTGATTTGATATTTTGTCCCTGTAATATTCATTTGCTGTTTTTACCCAGCTGTTATGTTAACAGACAACACACAATACTATAACAATGAGATTGCATTCAAGAAACCAACCACTTTCCACCCACAATCAGCAACAGCTGTGCTCAATAAAAGTAACAGTTTGCAAGTAGTCACTAGAGAATACTCCTTCAACACTTACGCCTATTGCAAATTTTGCAAAAGCTCTTAGGATTTTGAGGCAGCATATACCGCTCTTTAACATTTTATAAATCTGTATCACCTTTAAAAAGCCCTACCAGTGCATTTCTACAATCCACTTAGGAAAATAATAACTTTTTTGATGATTTTTCCAGGATCTCCATGTTTTTCATTCTTGGTCTTAATTACACTGAAGATCCAAAACTAACACAATTCTGTATATGAATGAAAACCAGAACATTTCACTAGAAGCAGTGATAAATATATGTCAAAATCTTTTTTTATATAAGCAAGCAGGAATTTCTAGAACATGCTTGTGCAATTAGGTAATGAAAAAGAGCTTCATATGATTACAACAGTTCCTTCATGCTGACAAGAAGAAAAATTGCAGGAACATTCTTAAATAACTTTGGAAATTAAATTGAGGTTTTTAAAATAGGCATAATACAATTTATTTAAGCAGAATTGTTACAAAATTTAAAGCAGATCAGAACCTGAATTTCCTTTAAAATGTTAAAATTTATGATTCCCATGTGATCCCTTTTATAGCTAAATTGCTTCTGATGCTTTTTCCTGATGGCAATCAAGCAAACTTCTTGGGATTATCCCTTCTTACCCAAACTAGAATAAAGAAAATTGATGCACTATTGTTATTTATCACTATATTTCCAAAATATAGTTCCAAAAAATATCTGTATTAACTACAGTAGTTGAATTTTCTCAACCAAAGCCTTTCTAAATCTAAAACTTTATTTATTCTACTTGCTTCAATTGGTTTTTTTCATCTCAGTCCCCACTTGATGTGTCAAGACTGCAACTCTAAAAATCTGTGCAGCTGGGAATTGTGGGAGCTGTAGTCCCAACATGTTTTTACTTAAACAGGTCAGGGAAAGTAGACTTAGATTTCTCCTTTCAAATGTTAAACAAGGCTGTGTTATAGCACACATTCCCCCCAAAAGTATATCTTTGATTGTTCTTTTTAAAAGTTATCCTTGGGCTAAAACTCCTTTAAAATTCTTATATTGCTATCAATGTAGGCCACATATGCATGTTAATTTTAATCAGGATTCCCCACATATCATTTCCCCCCCCCCTCAGGTCTTCTGTGATTTTTTAAATTTATACGTGTCCTATTTAAAGCATGATAACCAAAGGTGGACATGAAATGTCAGCTGAGCCTTATTATGCTGTTTGTGTCGTATTTTAAATGTGCAAGAGAACTGAATTCTCAGAGTAATTATATGAAAACTATACTAAACAAAAAGTATTTTTTTCCTTAGGACAAAATATGGTATTGCCATCACTGATTTCCTGTCTTAACATTTTTTTTCCTTGGACTCTTAAAATATCAACTGTTGTTTTTAGATTAGGGTCCAAAATGGAATTACTTTGGGACATCTTCTGTATGTAAAGGAAAAACATGAAATCTTGCAATATATTGTCTATGGAAGAGCTATTGAAGAAATAATAGTAAAGTTAATAAAGTATAAATCAGCATATCATAAATTATTGCTTCTATGATTATCAATTGTTGAGATGAAACCAGAGGGAGACACTGCTTTTCTACTGGAAAAAAGTTCATGATATCCAATGTAACGTGTTATAGGATAGGTACACCTGGTACACACACAGTGTTAATATATATTAGAATAAAGATATCCTTTATTGGAATAAAGGAAATGCATGTTCCTTTTGCCTAGTTTAGCACAATTCAGCAGCCTATTTCAAAGCATACAGTTGTTTGAAGGTATTAGGTAAAACTTTATTATGGTAAGATGGGACAGAAAACACAATATTTCATCCACTGTAACAGATTTGTCAACGTTTTACAACCTCATGAGGTTGTGTTTTAAAAGCAACAACCTGTAGACAGTAGCAAGTGATAGGATACCCAATGAAAAACTTCATCTACTGCCCTGCAGGTAAACTAGCTGCTAAATGCACAAGTGTATAGGTCAAGAGGTCAATTTCACTGCAGCACCAAAAGCCTTCAATGCTATCTTCAGGATCTCAAATCTTTAAATTCAAATATCCAAATCTTACAATATTGTATACTTCATTAGATTGTGGTATTGGTATATAAAATTGGGAAGATTTCAAGTGAGAAAGCCAAAATTTTGCAATTTCTCTCAAGAATTCAGAGGGTTTATGTAAATATCTACATAAATACAAGCACAGAAATAAATCATTTTTAATTGTTGAAGTACTCTTCTGGCACATGCACATTTGTACATGATCAAGCAACGTGTGTCCTGCCTGAAAATATAGTCTACTTTGGACTGTGTCACTATATTCTACAGAGCTGGCAATCCTACACCCTTCATTCCCATCAAGCATCTTCTATGATTAAACTCCTTGTTTGTAATCAAGCACAGACATGGTAAAAGGAAACCATTTCCCACTATTCCATAATATTTGTATACCTTAGCAGAGCACTTAAATTCTTATTGGCGAGTTAAAGAAATTAGTATAACTAAAATAGACTGTTCTAAGTAAGCTCCTGTCTAAATGCTTTAGAAGAGTTGAAAAATAAAGCTACGTGTAAGCCAAATTTAGACAATACAATGTCTATCACATTGTTTTTCCTGGCTGTGACTGTATCTTATTTTCCCCCACAGTTATCATCTTTAAGGCTCTCAGCTGGATAGGTATGCATGGGTAGAGTGGGAGGGGGAGGAGATTCATGGAGCAAGACTCAAAATGACTGGGTATAGTCCACAGGCCATATGTTTCCTGCCCCTGGTAAACAAAAGGAAAGTTAAAGCAAGTTAAAGGCTAAATAATGTACATTTAAGTGTGCTTGGGAATGCCCCTTTGGCAATTCTAATTTGTGTTAGTGATTATGATAATAGAAAAAGGCCACAGCATTTATTGCAAATTAATTAATCTGGAATAAGTGTGTGATCTTATTACTTCCCCATGGGATCCCCAGATTTGTAAAAAAAAATTGTTACAGATTATTCTGCAAGAAATGTTAATCATCCAACGCTTAGCATAATATTCTGTCAAATCCTACCTGTACAGCCCAAATACACACACACACAAACATATATACAAACACACAGAGACTGAGTTATAATAAAAAGACTAATTTACCCTTTAGCAAAAGTAGGTGTTGCACTGTGGCATTTCTTTTTAATCAAAGTAGAGCAAGACAGGGAAAAATTAATGTCAACAACATAATTTACAAAAATAGCCCTCCTGCTCTGTTGCTCACAAATATTTTCAAAAAACAGTGCTCTGCATGCCAATGCTTTGGCTTAGTGTAGTTTACTTTTATGTCATTAACACTCTGTGCCGTAAGCGTAACTCAGAGCTAGGGATTCCAACTCAAAATGAACCTCAGTTAAGATTCCAGCTCTCAGTTGTGCTGGCACAAAGATTATTCTCTTCAGTGATAAAGAAGACAATATCCTAGGGAGACTGGAATTAGTCCTACTCTGTGCCATTCAAGCCAAAACACAAGATTTATCAAAAAGCAAGTAATTGCTAGCTAGCTAATGGCTAGGGAAGATTCAATACATATTCGGTCTAAGTATATATCTTGGTAAACAACTAGCAAAAAAGAAAACAAAGGAAGGAAGAAAGAAAAAAGGTGGTCACATATATTTTTACCAAAGGGAGGGGGAAGAGAGCAAGTGCAGGGGGAGAGAGAGAGAGAGAGAGAGAGAGAGAGAGAGAGAGAGAGAGAAATTACCTCTTCTGATTGTGATGGACTGATTCTGGGCATTGGTGATACTTGTGGTGTTTTCAAATGTGTATTATTGCTGTCTGGAACAACTTCTCTATGGACTGACTGGATGTGGTTCTGAAGTTCACTTTCTGATTCAAATTTTACGTTGCAACTTGAACAGCGAGTCTTCAGTCCTCCTTTGCTTTTGTTCTCAGAGGAACTCAGGTTCTCATTCTGGCCCATGCCTTGTCTACTACTGCTTGAAGGTATGTTGATTCCAGGGCTACCACTTTTGCTGAGATTAACACAAGCAGCACACAGACCATATGGTAAGCCGTTAATGTCAAGTTTTACCAACTCCTGCTTTGAGCGAAATTCTTTCAGGCAAGAAGCACATTTGTACAATTTCTGAAGATGCTGTATTCGCCCTGTAGACTGCACTGCAGCACTGGTGCCCGTCTTTTGCATGTGAAACGTCCCGTGGATCTTCAGCTCCAAAGTAGAAGTCACTGTCTGCATGCAAACCACACATCGGAATCCTGTTAAGGAGTTTCGCAAGTCAGGATGCATCTGACAATGCTCCAAGAATTCTTCCTCACTCTGGAGTGGCATTTTGCAAATCCTGCAGTTTCCCGTATCAAGGCTCTTACTGTGTGTGACCTTATGTTCTGTGAGAGTCAGAAGTGAAGGGAATCTCTCACCACATATTGGGCACATATAGTGTTTCACTGGACCCAAATGTGTCTGCATATGTTCTCGAAGCCCATTTTCAGAGAAAAATGTTCGTGAGCACACATTACATTTGTAGTTCCCTTTTATGAGCTCTGCCTTTTTCTTTATTATGGCACTTTCACCAGGTCGGATATTGTGATCCCGAAGTTGGTGGTTTTGCAAGAGAGACTCCATTGTGTAAGCTGCTCCACAAATGTCACAACCATACATTGGTTCAGATGTATCAACATCTTCTTCACTTCCATCATGGCTGTTGTGGGATTCCTGGCTGTTTGTCAGCAATGTCTGTAGCTCTACTTCTTCCTTCTGAACTGGTTCAGATGCTCCATTGGTTCCACAATTGGGAGTTTTTGTTTCAAAAACGCAATGTTTCTCCCTCAAGTGTTTTTCCAGCAATATGATAGCATGAAATGCTTTGCTGCAGAACTTGCAGTTGTATTTTTTGCTGTGTGTTGTGATGTGGCACTGGAGTTCCACTTCAGTACCAAAAGACTCACCACAAAAAATACACTTGTGTACTTTGCCTTGATTCTCCAGATGATTGTGCTTAACGTGGAGCTGCAAGTCTGTCTCATTACGGAAATCCCAGTTGCAAGACGTACACCTATACACTTTCTTCTCATTGCTATGCTTCACAGCCAGATGAAGCTGAATGGAAACTTTTGAATCAAAGACCTCTTGACACAATGTACAACGGAAAAACACAAAGGTGTGCATGTCAAGCAAGTGCTTTTGCAAATCATCCACTGAAGTAAACTGTTTATCGCAGCTTTCACAGATGTAGTATGTGGAAGTTATCATGAAATGGATGGTCACATGCTTCAACAGGGACTCCTGGTTTGGAAACTCCTTATTGCACTGAGGGCAAGTCAATTTGGGCAGGACAGTGTCAAGATGTGTTTTTAAATGAGTCTGAAAACCATCCAGGGAGGTGTATTTAGCACCACACTGATTGCAGATGTACTCACCAGCAGGGCGCGGAGGAACACCACCAACAGCCTGCATCATCTTTAATGATGCCTGTTCTATAGTAACTGGAGATAAAGGGCTCATGGCTCTAGATTTCTTCCCATTATGGATGTAATTTAATGCTAATGGAATGTTCTTATGATTCTCCTTTATATGCTTATTCAGTTTAAGAACACTATTAAATATTGGAGAATTTGTGCAGTAAGAGCAAGAATATACTTCAACGACAGGGTCTTTAGGGGTACCTAAGACAGGAGAACCAAAACGAGAACTGCTAAGATCACAATGGACTTGTCTAATATGCTCTTCCAAAGAAGAATCAGTAAGAAACCCCATATAACAATGAGGACAAAAGAACGCATTACTGTCTTTAGCAGCTGGATTTCCAAATCCATGAGTACATCGAATGTGTTCCTGAAGGGAATTGAGGTCATTGAAAACTTCTGAGCAGAAGTTACACTGGTAGATCATAGCAGGCATGGTAGAAACTATCAGTGCAGGATCTGGCGCTTCATGTATTTGTTTCAGATGCTCATTTAGGTTGTAAAGTGAAGGTAACACTTCTAAACAATACTGACAAATATGGGCTTGTTCAGGTTTATCTAAATGCATAGTTTTCAAATGTATTTGCAGTACTGCAAGGCTTGAAAATAACTGCTTGTTGCAATAAATGCAACTATAAGCCACCTTGGCTTGTTTATTTGAAGGCCCAGTGATATCTGCCACCTGCTGGGCTGTCCGTTTTCTTCCACGTCCTTTTGTAATTGGGGGAACTGCTTCAACCATAGTTGAACTGTCTACTGAGAGATTTGAATCTGGAGTAGTGCTAGAGACTGAGGTGTAACCAACTGTCACTAAAGAGGGGCTGTTACTATGGTTGCATGATTCTGGCTGCTGGTGACTATCCATGTGGCTATATAGCTCTTCGACAGTATGGAAGTTCTCTGAGCAAATACTGCACATATGTTTCTTTTCCACTCCATTATGAGCCTGCTCCATGTGATTTACTAGTGAACTTTCCTCTACAAAGAGTTCGTGACAGTAAACACACTGAAGAGCAGCTCGGTCTTCATTTGGAGAACACTCTGGGTGGCATTCTGCTATGTGTTTCTGAAGATCTTCTGGAAAATCGAAACCTTCTTCACACTGACTGCATTTCTGAGTGTCCTTCATTTTCCATTCCTCCATCCGGGAGGCAGACTGAGAACTATCTTTGTTCCTCTCATGAACTTGCATGTGTCCATGAAGTGAACTAGAAGAGAGAAATCCACGCCGGCAAATGGCACACTTATATGGCTTGTTAGAGGTATGAGTCTTCAAATGAATTTTAAGGTGATCACTTCTTGAAAATGCTGCATCACATTCGCTACAGTGGTACTTCTTATCTCCTGTGTGAAGTTTAATATGACGATCTCGGCTCCGCTTATGTTTGAAGAGGCGGCTGCAATAGGTGCACTTGAAAGGGAGCTTGTCGCTGTGACTTTGCTCGTGGTGCTTTAAATAGCTGAGGCGGCTAAAAGACTTGTCACAAAACTGGCATGGGTAGGGCAATCCTGGGCCACCTTCTTCTTCACCAAAGTCACAACCATCTCCATGGCTTGGGGAAGTCTGATCTTTACTAGAGGGTGAAGAAGCTGGCCATGAGCAGGAAGGATCATCTTCAATATCTACTCCATCTGAAAAAGGAAGAAAGGGGAAAGGAAAGGGAAACATGTTTAAAGGTTTCTTGTTCAGACAACGTTTAACATCAGTACATGTGCACTTAATCAGAGATTAATTGATAAAGATGTAGTGGTGCATAACACGGATGTGATACATTTTCACTCCCATATCCATTTGCATCTTATATACTACTATTTTAAATCAGATTACCAAGCTGAGAGTAATTATAAAGAATCTCTTCTTTATTTTTTATCATTTAGTTACTTAAGCTATATTATATATAGTCAACATTATTAAAATGCAGATTTTAGAATATTTAAAGTTTTTTTTGTATTCTCTAAGAAATAATTTGCAAAACATGAAAGTATATGAAAAGTTCATTGTATAAAAATAGATATATATATTTAAAAATGAAGTTAATTTAGGTGTAAAACTCTTAATTGTAAAAGAGTTTATAGAATTTCCTAGGTTTCAAAGAGACACATAGGAATTAGTTTCAAATGCAACATGGTTTGGTACAGCAAACCATGGTACAGCAATTTTGATGTATTGAAAGCAACATCAGCAAACACACTGGTAAATATTTCTTCAAAGTTGGAAAACAAATACTACTTCATCAAACATTTCTTTGAGCATCAAAAATCAAGAGTCTTCATACTTATCATTTTTAAATGAAATGAACCCATATCAAAATGTAATGTTTTTTTAATACAAAAGGCAGCCCAAACAGGTACAGATACAAGTCTGTGCTTTTTATATATATAAAAGGAAGAAAGGTGGGAAAAATGATCAGAAAGGAGCAATTACTTTCAGCACTCTGGGATCTTAAAGAAAATGAATCATTTGAAAGGGAAATTTACTAGGAGATTTACTAGGCCGAGCCCAAGGGACGGGTCAAGTGGTCATCAGTTTGGAGTGTCCCGGCGCCCACAAGTAGTCTAAATCCAGCCCTGCTTGAATTCCATTGACTCTTATCTACTGCCAATTTCCTAAATTTACATATTTCCATATTCTTGTTTAGAGTTAACTTGGAATAAACTTGTACTCATTTTGGACCTAATCCTGGCTCCCAATTTCTTGTGCTTGACAGGAAAGGAAGAAGAAATAAAAGGAAACTTATCTTGAACTCCTAGCAGTTTACAATACAGAGAAGTAGCCTAGTACCCTCCATATATTTTGAATTCCCATAAAATCCAGGTACCATAGACTACAAGCAGGTATTATGGATAGTAACATCTGGAAGCACCAGGTCATCAACTCTTTCCCCTACTCAGCATTAGACTGGAATAGGACAACTATCTGGTCTGCAGCGTTTTAATAATATATAGCATTGTGAGAAATTTCAAGTCACTCAGGTAAGAAAACAGTGAATTTTCTCCTCTTCTCATGTATATACACAGGTAAGAAAACAGCGAATTTTCTCCTCTTCTCATGTATACATAAAATTTTGGCTTTCTTTGAGCTCCTTTTCCAGGCATGAATGTATGTCTAATAATAAATGAATAGGTATTAGATTTATGGAGTCATCTCAGGTTAAGTGAAAACAGTGAATTGCACAAAAGCGTAATTCTTCCGTATGTTTTGTACTTTTAAAGTTCAAGAGGTTGCCCACCATTTCTTCCTTTCTGCAAAAAACCACAGTGGCTTAACTTCCTTAATAAAACAGAGCCGAACATTTAGATGATCATAGACAAAGCAACTTGAAAAAAACCCTGGGAAACAGGAACAAATGATAAATTATTATGATAAAAGCTGAAAGATTTATAAGTAACAAAAGAAAACACAAGCAAGAACACAAATCAGTTAGTAACTTCAACTATTTAGCCATTATGCTAAGTCATTTATGGAATTCAGACTTAACCTATAGAATAAATGCCATAGTCACTGGTTTTTCCAGTTGATGTGATCAAATAGAAGTCTAGTGTTGAATTTTACTTCCCGCTGACTGCAGAATTTCCGAAGAATTTTATAGCTTGTGGCTTGTTTTGCTGAATGCTGCCATAAGGACCATTCTTGTAAGGTCTTTACCTTACCTCTGCTATGCTAGCAGAATATTGTACACTTGTACCAGAGAATTGTTTGTGGAACTACTCACAAATAGAACAATACATAACACCATATTCTATGATGTCTTGAACCAATTTCTTAATAAAGATAAGATTGTTCCCAAGTACGGATTTAAAGACAATTTATCTCAAAGTTTAAGATTCAATTTGCTACATTAAATTGAGACCTAATAGTATTGCAGACTAATTCTGCCCATAGTCTGGAGTTCGATCCTGACCAGGTTGGTTTTCTGAGGTCGGTAAAATAAGGAACCAGATTGTTGGAAGCAATATGCTGTCATTGTAAACTACCCAGAAAGTACTGTAATGAATTATGGGGCAGTATATAAGTCTAAGTGCTATAGCTATTAAAATGAATGTCACAGTATTAAATTGTACTCTGTTTTAAAGTTTGAATTACAGCTACTTGCAGCTCAATGTACTGGTAAAGTTCCCCCCCCCCACACAAAATTACTGGATTTTTTTAAAAAAATATAAATGCAAGCTATCAGATACATTTTGGCTTGTGCATTATCTTATACGTCATGAGACTCAGGAGATGGGCCTTTTCTGTTACTACACCTGTCTTCTGGAACAGCATTCCCCAGTGATATGTACGGTTCCTACCCCACTTTCATTTGAAAGGTAATTAAGAAAATGTTTTTTTTTCTCCCAAGCCTTGGATTAGGGTGACTGTGAGGCTCTTGTAGAATTTTGTCCATTAAGCCAGTTGTTTCTTTTTTCTGCTTTATTATAAGGTTTTCTCTATTGATTTTATGGCACATCAATCAATCAACCAAGTCTCCTGATTATATGTGGTGTAAAAATGCTTGTATATAAAAAAAACACCTCATAGCTGAAATAACATCACATATTTTATTATATTTGATAGTTAATATTATCAATGTTTTTTTAACGTGTTCATTGACTAAAAGGAAAAGAAGAAAGACTGTCTAAATTCTGGGGAAACAATTCATAAACGAGGACTACAATACTAATTTCCGTAAAAACCTACGTTCTCTTAATACAAATTGCCATTTCAGCTTATAGAAACATTCCAACACTGCTTTCTTTAAAGTAATAACATTTTACTCAATTCTGAACCTTTTGTTTATCCACAGGAAACAGATGAGGATTTGTCCCTTTCCTGCATCTCAAAACCGACAACACCACCATCTCATTATCAATGCCAGACAGCAGCCAACTAACTCTGAGAAAACAATCAACCCCATTCCTGGATCTTTGCCCACTGCAACAATACTTTTAACTCAAGTTAAGCTCTCCACAGTTTCTGTCTTCTTTAGTACTCTGAAAAGGCTTTCCTTAGAATATGCCTGAGCCCTGACAGAATCTCTAAATTATCCCATAAACAATGTCTGGAACTCTACAGAAAACAAATACCTGGAGGAAGATTCAATTTAAAATCCAATACATGTGAATATAAATGAAGCAGAAAAAAATATGTTTATTTCATTTGTGCATGTCTTTCTGCTTTATTTGCAATTTTAAAAGAGAGGGAAATCAGGGTCAGGTACTAAGTAAAGTTGTGGGCAGAAACATTTTGAGGGAATATTTATTTTTATTTTTATTTTATTTTATTTTTAATTCCATTTATATCCCGCCCTTCTCCGAAGACTCAGGGCGGCTTACAAGCTTAGCAGTAGCCTTCATTCTATGTATATGCCTGCTTATTAGGGCTTTCACACACACCCCCAAGCGGCATTATTACAAAGTCAGCTTAATTGCCCCCAACAATCTGGGTCCTCATTTTACCTACCTCGGAAGGATGGAAGGCTGAGTCAACCTTGAGCCTGGTGGGATGCGAACCTGCACTAATTGCAGGCAGCTGGTGTTACTTAAGGAGGCATTAGCCCACTGCTCCACCAAGGCTCTTAATATGAAAATGTTGGAGGACAATATGGTAAAAAAATAAACAATAATGGAACAGATGCCTCAGGTTACAGCCTGAGAGAAAAGAGTGACAAACCCACAGAGAACTCTGGAGGTTTTATAAACATTTGGACAAGAACCATTATGGTTATTGTTTGGGGCACCAGAACTCCATAGAAAACAGATACATTCTCTTTGGTGGTACTTCAAATACAAACTGTCCATAAAATATGTTGCCCAATTTTAAGAACACGAGGCTACATTATCTCTTAATTTAAAAAGAAAAAACATAGGAACTAACAATGTAAATGTTGGTATGGAAAAATACATACATCTGCCTCTCTCAGCTACATATACAGAGAAAGATTTTGTATATATAGTACTAATCCAGTACTCCTCCAGATGCCTGGTACTTTTCATTTAACATGCTGAATAAATGATTCTATTTTTTAATGATCCTTATTTCTTGGATATTTATAGTTATTTGGGTTTTGTTACACAAACTGATTAGTAAATCATTTATATAAGTATATAAATACATAAATAATGTGTGCCATTTAGGAATTCTGGGATTCCTCACCATATCATTTGCCAGGTCTTTCTCTTTTCAGAAAGGGATTGGAAAAGGACTAGTTTGAAATAGTTCTTCCCTGGAATTTTTACTTGCTCCAAGCATAACCTAACTAGAAGAGTATGGAAACTTCCATGCAAATGGCAAAGAATGTGTCTGTATGTGCATGAGCATTACAAAATCAATAGGGCAGCTGCAATCCTGTAATCAGAACTCCTCCCTTTTACATATATTGTCCATAAAAAGGGTGGGGGGTTGTTACTTTTCTTAATATTATGTTTTATTTTAGTTTATATTTAAAATATATTACTATTTCATATTATATATTTGAGATTTCAAAACTATTACAGAGATTGTCAATATTCCATAATTAACTACAGTGGTTAGCATAATATGAATCATAGGTCACAATAAACTATTAACAAACATTCCTATAAATTTTATTCTTATTTAATGATTCAAGCAGAAGCTAGCAGAGGTAGTCCTCAACTTAAAACCAGTTGATTAGTGACCATTCAAAGTTATGGTGGACCCTCCAAAAGCTCCATTTCCAAAGTTACAGTTGTTGCAGTGCACAGGGAGTTGTTCGTTCTTATGATCAATTGTAGGGATGCTGTAGCACCCTCTGCCTATCTCTCCTTCATCGGCCCCACGAAGTCCCCACAGGGCCTTGCACTTGCTTTCCAACCCACTTGGCTCCACACCCTTCTCCTCACTTGCCTTTCAAAGATCTCCAGAGCTTGGGCTAGGGAACATCCACAATGCAATGCAGCTACTTCCTTAATGTGAATTCTGGGGAGCTTTGGACTACTGTTGTGGACCTTCCAGAACAGATAGCAACACTGGGCCACATGTAACAATACTGGTAGTAGTTATTTTCAGAGTGCCCACATTTAATGCAGATGCCCACAAAATTTCAGCTGCTCTGGGTCCCTAATATGAGTTCTGGAAAGCTCTAGAAAGCAGAGCAACTTGCTCTGGTTCATGTGGCACAATTCTGGAACTGGCTTCCATTTTCAAATCACCCAAAATTCAATGCATCAAAATGGCAGGTGCTTCAAGATTTGTACCAGGCAGCCCAGGAATAGAATTTGCTTTCTCCCCTTCCCCATCTTGAGCTCCAGAGGTAAGTGGTAAGTGTGTAAGAGGTGATGTGGGGTGAGGAGGAAGGTAAAAGACCCAGTGGGGTAGGAAGAAAGCCCAATGCCTGCAGAGAAACCAGAGAGACAGGAAGTGGAATGTACGGTGCCTAAGGCTTGCACAAGGCCTCCCAGACCCTTCCCTGTGGCCCCTGAGGCAACCTGTGTTCTGCTTAACAACCCATGTAGTCTTTTAAAGACCACATCGGAAAAAGCAGGGTTGGGGTGGGATCATGAAACAGTCACATGAATGCTTCACCTAAGTCATCATGACTAACAACCATAATAGACAAGCACTATTACAGTCATCATTGGAGGACTACCTATTCATCAAATCCTTAGGTTAAGAGATATACAAACTTTGAAGGCACTAAAAGTCCAAATATATCATCATAATCAATAAATGGTTGAGTGGAATTCTTTGGCAGACTTGTTTTTCAAATATGAAGTTGCTTTTGACATTGATGAAATTCCCACAGCTTCATTTGCCATTCTTCTAAAGAGGAAATAAAGTATGATAAGGGCATAAACTGTCTCAGAAGCCATTATCATATACAAAGATAAATTTTATATACATACTTTGTAGTGATAAGTTGGATAAGGATTTAATTGCATTGACTTCTTTAACTACAGACACTGCTAAATGTGGCTTTCCTCTCTGGAAAATTCAGTCCTTTCATGTTATCCCTGCCCTTTTGGCATGGTTCTACCCACAAAAACATACTCTTTCTCAGTTCTGTTATCTATAAAGCATTACAGCCCAAAGAGAAAGTTTCCAAGGAACAGAACTCATGTTCTGTGATGAGCAAGTACAATCCACAGGGGCTTCAAAATATAACTAATTCAGTTTACTGAGATTATTTGGGACATTCTAGATTTTTGTTACCAAAAACTGATTAAATTTAACAGACATAGACTCATGTGCCCCCTTTGGGGGGGAAATGGAATCATGTAAACAGACTGGCTTATTTAAATATTTGGGTTTTTTAACTCCATTTCTCACATTTTTGTCTGGTTTTCTTGATTCTGCATTTAAACAATACTAGGTATGTTTACCTAAGAGTAAGTGCCACTTATTAAACTAGACTTTTTGTTTTGAAAAAAAAACAGGCCTAGGACTGCATTGCTAAGGTTTTATTTTATCAATTGTTGTTGAATTAGCAATGCATATTTTTAAAATATTCATCTTTTCATCTGTTTTTCCTTTGCCTTTCATATTTAGCATAAACAATTCTTGCAGTTACTTCCATAATAACCTATTAGTTATGTCAGTACTGCAAAATCTGGACTGACAGATATAAAATAGGTTTTCAAACCATTCCTAGCCCTCTATTTTTAAAACAAATGTTACAATAATACACCTTTACTGACATGATATACTACTAAATGAGTATTTGTCAAGATACATAATACTGTAGGTATTTCATGTGGAACATACGACTGACACTGTATTTCACTTTGTTCTTTTTAGCAAGAGTTTGATCATTTTTACATGATGTAATTCTTTTCCTCATACTTCTAAAGTTGAATTTAAGTTTGAAATAAATAACAAAAAGCAGCTTTGCTTGTATTTTTGGCATCTCATTTTTTTCCTTGGAAGAATAAGGATTTCTTTTGCTTCCTTCTAAGTTTTACATTAGGCAGAAAATAGGAGGAGGAGGAGGAAGAGGTGGAGGATAAGATTAATGAACTTCAAAAACAGCTCTGACTTATTCTTATGAGTCAGGCCCAAAATGATTCAGTGGAATAATAACCCTTAGTGTCTTAAAACAATATTAAGACTGCAGAAAGCTAATTATTGCAACTCTATTTTAAAAGTGAAATTCTACATTTTCTACACTGTAAAGGGATCTCTTGCTGCATTGATACCTGGCAAGATTTCCCATTTGGCATGAGTGGAAATTAACAAGAATTTCCCGGGGAAAGCAGGAGGGGGTTAGGATGAGAAAACAACTCTGCTCACACAAATTCGGTGAAATCTATAAGGAGAAATCCAGAAATCCACACAGAGGATTGACTTTGTTAAATATGTGCCTGGGGTCAAGGGGACTCAAAGAAGGTCAGTGAGTCGTGCTTTACAGTCCTGCAATTACACAAAAAACATAAGGAGATCTTTCTGATGCCCATTATTGAGCCAAATTACCAGTGAAACAGAAGTATGACTCTAGAAAGGGGATAAAATTATCAATTATAAAACACATGAGAAATGTGCAATGGCAACCACATTTACTCTAAATACCGAGAAGAAATTACAGACTTTGGGAAGCTGATACTGCAACTATATATATAAAAAAAAGAATTAGTTTCTTGCTGTGAGACCCATTATATCCCCTAGATCCACTTTGCGTATGGAATGGGGGAAAAGTGACTGGCACCAAATTCTTTATTTCAGCCAGTCTGAAAATCTAGCAATATGTTTATACAAAATTACATTTTTATAATCCATTTTGCTGCTGTTGGGATTGGGTTTTTTTGTTTAAAATAAGGTTGTTGGTGGCTTTTGATCTTCAGTGGCCTTCTCTTACTATAGCAAATTTTTAACCTTATAAAACATATGCTTTTAGATTCTGTTTATAATGAATTGTTTATTAACAGTGCACTATCTGACTAATTTGCTGTTACTTGGTCAACTGTTTTGATATTCATTTTTTTTATTCGTAAAAAGTGTGCCTTTTATTTAAAAATGGAAGTAGCAAAACAAATATATTAAAATGAACCTAGAGTTATGAGAGAAAATGGGTTTGGTGTAATCATTTCTGTTTGCTACTTTCCCATTAAAAACATTTCTCCATTTAAATCTGCATTTACTAATTACTACATTCTTTTTACAATTGGAGTAAGGAGGTAAAGAATGAAGAAGCCCCAACAGGTGCAATTCCAAGATGTCCTTCTATACCAGACATGTCAAACACAAGGCCCGGGGGCCAGATCCGGCCCGCGAAGTGGTTTCATGTGGCCCATGAAGCCATCCTGGAAACAATGAGAGAATGGCCCCCACTGCCTTGGCCCTGGCCCAGAGACCCTCCTCCTGCCAGAGACCCTCAGATCTGTCCCATTCCTGCCCAGGCCCCCATAGGCACCCTTGATGAGAGCTGGCCATGCCCACCCAGTAGGCCATATGCACTCTAGCCACGCCCACCCAGTAGGCCACGCCCACCCAGGCCACACCCATCCGCCCCCCTGAGGGCAACCACAATGCTGATGCGGCCTTCAATGAAATTGAGTTTGACACCCCTGTTCTATACCAAAAGCAGGAAACAGAATGATGCAGTTTGGCATTAAATAAATATGGCTCTCCTTCCTCATAGAATTTTGCCCTCAATTCTGGTAATATGGGGGGAGGGAGGCCTGGAATTACTCACATTGTTTTCCTTTGAGCCAAAACCCCATTAGAATATTTCAGTGGTAGTATCTGTCTTTCTGTCTATCTATCCATCCTGCCCACAATCAAAATGTATCTTGGAGGTTTTGATACCCATATGCATGCTATCACATCAGAAAAGGTATAAAGGTATAAAATACATTCTCCCATCTGAATAGTTTGTAAGCGTGTGCATGCATGCGTTTTTTTTTTCTTTTAAATCCTACATCCACTAAGTGCTACTTAGTGTAAATGCTTTTTTTGTGTTCCGGCATGGATTCTGTATTTCAGCATGATGCACTTCATATGTTCATGTTAATTTTTAATTTGGGAAACTAGGCACTTCATAACCGCTGACTTTTAAAGCGAGACTCAGTTTGAACAGTTGAAAAAGAATCACTAGAATTCAGCTACCTGACCTATGCAATCTATTTTAAAGATGCACATCTGAATGAACAGTTAGTACACAGCAGGGGCTGGGGGTATGGGAAAGTTATCTCCCCATCCCAGCACTCTTACTTACTAAGTTTCACTATTTCCATAAAGCACATCAAAACAAGTGTGCGAACACTAAGTTGAAAGTACCAAACACTCTTGAGGTTTGCAGGAGAAAGTAGATCTGCTTTACTTTTCTCCAAATAGACAGGAATGCCCATGATTCAGCAGCCTGTGTAAATAAAAGAGGTCCTTATTTCCTAATTTTGCTGGCTAGCCACACTGCAGTACTCTCTGTGACGCTGCCAAAGGGAATGCGAAGCTGGAACTACACCCAGCTGCTGAAGGATGGCCTTTGTTAGCCAGCCAGGCCTTCCTGGCCATCTTCTGGCACTAGAACTATCATATCCTGCTAGAAAGACCTCTGTCTCAGACTTGAGAGCACTCTCATCTGCCTAATAGGACCAAACAACAGATTTCTGCCCAGTCTGTGTTGCAAGAAGACAGCTGGGAACTCAGTTAGTGGCAAAGTAACACCTGTTCAATCATATTTATGGAGAAAGTGCTTTGCTAACAGAAAAGTGAAGTAATACCAGGAGTTATTCCACAGGGGTAGAAGGGAAAAGGTATCAAAGCACAAAGCACCTCTGTGATACTAGCAGACAGCCACTCATGTGCCAACCCCAATAGCCATGAAGCCTTGAAAGTGATCTTATGCCCAGTGCTGCTCATTGAATTAACAGAACAGTTTCTCAACAAGGTGGCTTGCCACCAGCAGAAAGCCTATGGCGTATACAGAGTTGGGCTGGATTTATTTGCAAGGAGAAAAGGAGCACACTTTCTCACACACAAACACAAGTCTTTCGTTTGGCAAATACCATCAAAACTCTTAACACTTAAAGATCTAAATCCAGGGGCTTCAATGCTTTTGAAAATCTTACTTCTAATTGTTCAAAGCAAAACTAAATGCCTGAACGGTGAAAATTATTGGGACAGGTTTAAGCAGTACCTTTTCATTTTCATTTTAGTTATGCTTTTAGTCAGGGCTTTTTTTGTCATAGAACGCTCAGAACGGAGTTCCGGCACCTTTTTTGGATGGAACCTTGTAGGGTAGGCAAGGCGGATTGTATGACATGTGTGAGTTCCGGCACCTTTTTCTTTTACAAAAAAAGCACTGCCTTTAGTGCTTGCAAGCTTACAGTTATAGAGGCAAATTATTGCTTTTGCTTATTCTCAGGGATGGTCTCAGCTATATCCAACTGCCCATCTCTTTGCTTCTCAAAGTAGAAAGCAAATTCTCCCTTTAAAAACTCTTAGGCTGCTTCCTAAGAGAGCTATAATATTGTTCCTGATTCAGATAAACATGCATTGCCAACCAACCAGCCAATCAACAGAATAAAAGCTGTTTTGGGTCCATGGAGCAGCTATAGAACTCCTCTTAAAACAACTATTCCTCTGCACAATGCTTTCCAATCTTCCTCTACCAAAATTGAGGGGCACGGTTATTACAGTGACATTGGTTGATCTAGAAAAGCAAAGCAGAGTCAGGCCTGTTAAGTATTCAGATGGAAATACCATAGAATCCTGGGTCTATGGACTTGATTTGGAAAAAGCGCCCAGAAGAGAGCAATGATAATCATCTTTCGTATTTATGCCAAGAAAATAATACGTGTCTATGTAAACATCAGTAGTCAAGTTCAACTCTATCTTGTGAAGAAGTGAGTCAATAAATGAAAAGCCTCTTAGCTGAATCTATAGCTGAAGGTAAAGCAGTAAGGTTAAACTTCAGCTTCCTCAACCACCACATCTCACTAAGTGATTATGGTCCAGCTATTTCACATTAAATTGAATGAAGAAATGCTATAAAGAAATAAAAAAGTAAAGCAGGAAATGCCAAACGTGATGAAACATTCTTCTCTATGGAAGAATATTACTGTTATCACTGCAAGAGGTTCAAAAAAAATCAGTGTAATCCTATGCCCATTTTAAATCATAAGTAATTTCTATAATATTTAACAAATTTTATTCTCCCAAGAGTACCTATAACTTTAAAAATCCAGAAGAACATAACAAGAAACAATACATCAATGTGAATAGAAAAGTTTATTGAACATGTCAGCTAAAAGGCTTTTTATTTATTATTTATTTATTTCAATTTATATACTGCCCTTTTCCCAAGGGACTCAGGGCGGTTTACAGGGCAAATTAAAACATTTACAATCTTTTTCTGCATTATGATCTCCTAAATATGTGCAATGCAATAAGGATGATAGTGGAGATATGCAAGCTAATTTATATGATCCTATTATCCTTTGCAGAAACATGTTTTTGTGATGAAGATGCTAGAATTACTACAACCTTCTCCATCTGGTGCTATGTCTGATCTTGTTTTCAACAGTTCTGTTAGTATATCGAAAGAGCAGAAAACAGAAAACTGAATAAAGCTTCTCTAATAACAAACAAGAACCCAACCCACAGAATCTGATGCTTATAACCAGGGCTTTTTTTGTCATAGAACGCTCAGAATGGAGTTCCGGCACCTTTTTTGGATGGAACCTTATAGGGTAGGCAAAGTGAGTTGTATGACATGTGTAAGTTCCGGCACCTTTTTCTTTTACAAAAAAAGCACTGCTTATAACTAAGCTGGATGCCTACAGCAGAACTAATGTATAACAGTCCCATATAACAGAGACATTCAAGCTGATTACTACAGAAAATACATTTTTAGCCTAATGATTCCTGTCATTATTATAAATCCAGAAATTTTAAAGGTCGGGGGCCAAAAACACTGTCCCAGGGCACAAGCATTGCTCTCTTTGGCTTATTCTTGGAGACACAACAGATGTATTTTGTGTTAACACACATTAGAAAGCTGGTGGCCACTTACCGTATATACTTGAGTATAAGCCGACTCGAGTATAAGCCGAGACCCCCAATTTCACCCCCAAAAACTGGAAAAAGTTGGTGACTTGAGTATAAGCCGATCCGCCGTTCTGCAAGCCTCCGCCGCCGGCTGCTTCGTTCCGCAGCGGAAAGAAGCAGGCAGGCTGCTTCGTTCCGCAGTGGAAAGAAGCAGCCTGCTTCGTTCAGGCTGCTTCGTTCCACAGCGGAAAGAAGCAGGCAGGCAGGGGGCGGAGGAACGGAGACCCGGCGACGTTTGGGGAGGTTTGGGCGCCTCTCCAAATATCCCCAAACGTCGCCGGGTCTCCGTTCCTCTGTGCCCTGCCTGCCTGCTTCTTTCCACAGCGGAAAGAAGCAGGCAGGCAGGGGGCGGAGGAACGGAGACCCGGCGACGTTTGGGGAGGTTTGGGCGCCTCTCCAAATATCCCCAAACGTCGCCGGGTCTCCGTTCCTCTGTGCCCTGCCTGCCTGCTTCTTTCCGCTGCGGAAAGAAGCAGGCAGGCAGGGGGCGGAGGAACGGAGACCCGGCGACGTTTGGGGAGGTTTGGGCGCCTCTCCAAATATCCCCAAACGTCGCCGGGTCTCCGTTCCTCTGTGCCCTGCCTGCCTGCTTCTTTCCACAGCGGAAAGAAGCAGGCAGGCAGGGGGCGGAGGAACGGAGACCCGGCGACGTTTGGGGAGGTTTGGGCGCCTCTCCAAATATCCCCAAACGTCGCCGGGTCTCCGTTCCTCTGTGCCCTGCCTGCCTGCTTCTTTCCACAGCGGAAAGAAGCAGGCAGGCAGGGGGCGGAGGAACGGAGACCCGGCGACGTTTGGGGAGGTTTGGGCGCCTCTCCAAATATCCCCAAACGTCGCCGGGTCTCCGTTCCTCTGTGCCCTGCCTGCCTGCTTCTTTCCGCTGTGGAAAGAAGCAGGCAGGCAGGGCACAGAGGAACGGAGACCCGGCGACGTTTGGGGATATTTGGAGAGGCGCCCAAACCTCCCCAAACGTCGCCGGGTCTCCGTTCCTCCGCCCCCTGCCTGCCTGCTTCTTTCCGCTGTGGAAAGAAGCAGGCAGGCAGAGCACAGAGGAACGGAGACCCGGCGACGTTTGGGGATATTTGGAGAGGCGCCCAAACCTCCCCAAACGTCGCCGGGTCTCCGTTCCTCCGCCCCCTGCCTGCCTGCTTCTTTCCGCTGTGGAAAGAAGCAGGCAGGCAGGGCGCAGAGGAACGGAGACCCGGCTTCGTTTGGGGAGGTTTGGGGAGGTGCGCGCGCACCTCCCCAAACCTCCCCAAACTTCGGCAGGTCTCCGGACGGCGGTGGCTTGGGAGAGGTGAGCGCGATCCCGGAAGCTCCAAAGCCTCGGCTGCGCACAAGTCCTCGGTAAGTTTTTTTGTTGACTGGAGTATAAGCCGAAGTGGAATTTTTCAGCCCAAAAAGTGGGCTGAAAAATTCGGCTTATACTCAAGTATATACGGTAACTGCTTCCTGTCTGCTTATATGGGATGAAGTTCCACTAATTTATGTGTAGGTATTACTGACCAGCATAATCTTTTTCTTGATAATAAAGATAAAACATTTTTTTCAGGTTGAAATATCAGTACACCATTCAGGGATTTGACACTAAGGATGGTAGTATTGAGCAACACCTTTCCTGACAATATATAACTCAACCCACTCAAATTGCTAATGGGAAGGGACAGATCTCTCTACAATTCCCAGTGCTGCTTATTAAATTGTCCCACCAGGTAATCAGTGTAGTCGATTACCAGTACGTATATATGTGTAAGCCTGCTTGAAGAAATATCTCGATTCCCGCTTTGAATTGCAATGGCAAAAAAAAAAACATATTACTTTCTTAAATTAGGAGTCGACAAGCAGCCTACATCAGCCAGATTACTACATGATCACACAGAAAATACAGCACATTGGAGAGCCAGACACTTCCCTACTGTAGGTCTTGCTGATATATTTTTGCTACCTGGGCTAGTTAAGAGTAACAGTGGACCTATCCTTGA
The DNA here is from genome assembly GCF_964194415.1 of Vipera berus. Lineage (NCBI taxonomy): Eukaryota > Metazoa > Chordata > Lepidosauria > Squamata > Viperidae > Vipera > Vipera berus. The sequence goes on from NC_138204.1 coordinate 170,229,681, forward strand.
GACCATAACTGTCCTTAGGCCCAAGGGGGCCAATATGATATATGTTCAAGTACAATCTAGTATGGTTTCTTAACAGACACAGGATTTACAACAATGGTTACTTTTGAAGAAAATATTGTACAGAAAAAGAATTGACAAAGCAATAATTTTAGCCATGGGACAAAAACAGGCATACCTATATTTCATAATCCTATACTTATATACATATTTATGTCCATTCAAACACAAAAATGGACAATACTATACACACAGAAACATGCACATATACACTTTTGACGCAATTGCAATGCAAAATTAAATATTATTAAGTACAGAACAAATAAATCTCATCAACTTTGTTAATAAATAAGAGAAATGGTAGATTTCTGCTGCTTTACTGCTTTTACCAAAGAATACTGCTGCACCTGGGGTTTTCTGTATTTCAAGTCTGAAAATTTATTTCAGATTTCAGGGCATGGTATATTTTACTAAGATTTAAATATAACTAATTAGTAGAAAAAAATCTTGAAATATGACCTGAACTACATTAAACAATTGTACAAATAATTAAAAAAATGCATAATGAAATAAATTATTGGCTATGAATATATTGGTAATGGGAATATTATGATCTTACGAAGACAACAGCCAATATATCTTGGTAATAAAGAAGACATATAGCAATTGTAGTTTATTCCATCAAACTGTTAACTCTTAATGACACATAGATTGTACAATTATACAATTTTATCCAACAACATAAGTTGGAAGAGCTTAGCATCCATTGTCTACACAGTTCAAAATGGCTCCAAAACATAATTATGTTTAGGCAGAATGTGTGCATAATTTTTTATGCAGACACTGGAATATGTTACAGTTAGTTACAGGCTCCACTTATAATATATGCAAACATCATTACACAATTTGTCCCATTTGTTATCAAACACACACATGTAGTCAGTGGTGGGGTTCAAATATGTGAACAACCAGTTCTCTGTGTGGATGCCGCTTCCAGAAGTCCATTCTGGGCCTGGGCAACAAAAAATTAGCTACTGGTTCTGCCGAAGTGGTGCAAACTGGCTGAATCTCACCACTTCATGTAGTATAGATACATACTGTAGTGTGCTTATATAACTACAGCTTTAATAATACAACCATTATATTTTTATACCACTACCCTACTTTGAACTCACTAATTTGTCTCATAACTTATTCAACTGCTTGACAACTAATACTTTATAATGGGCCTTCAGAAAAGAACTATGAATTTTAGCAATTATTTATAATTTAAAGATGTTTTTAAAATCTATCAATATTGGAATACTAGTTTGGGAGTTCCAATTAAATGCAACAACAATTGGGCCGCTCATGGGAGAAACTTAAAAAGGATTCTGCATTAATAGTTTCTTTTTGGACACTATGAGAAGAAAGGAGTACATATCCCAGAATCATCAAATAAGATATCTAAATCGCCTACAGAGATATAAATGTGTGCATGCACACACGCATAAATATTTGAAATATATTATGGGAGCATGCTCATTTTCCACCGTATTTTTATGCTGAGGAGTTCAACTATTGAATAAGGTACTCTTTGTGTAAACATACAATCAGTTTGCCTTTTTTGTTGCTTAAACAATACAGTGTGTTTTAGTGAGCTTCGTTTTATGCTGCTATATTTTAAAAATGATTTTTTCTACCCTTAAAAAGATTAAAATATCTAAGAGCAAGTACACAAGAAACATATAGATACAAATAATACAAAAAGAGGTTATAGTGAATATCCATTTTAATATTTGCTTCCTTCAAAGATTTATATACTATTTTGTTCCAAGATTCTGAGTTTATACCAAACAACAAAACTATAAAAGAATAGTCAAAAGTAATTTGATAAAGTTCATTAAAACAATCATTATAACAATATAATATATAAGAAATGTCTGCAAAACTCCATCTTTTTATTAGTAAAAGGAAACATTTATTTCAAACTAAATTTCTATAAAAACAAAACAATGTAGAATAGCTCCTGCAGATGGTTCTTTTTTCCTAAGATTTTTTTCAAGATCTTAGGAAACATTTTATATGCCAGTGCCAAACACAATGCATCTAGCACAGGTGTAGATGAGGAGATTGGGGGGGGGGGGAAGAGATGTAAATAAGGTTCATCTGAATGCCAGTGTGTGAGCTACAGATAATTCTTGACTTACAACCATTTGTTTAATGAGAGTTCAGAAGACACCTTTGGAAAAAGTTACTTATGACCAATGCTTAAAATTACAACTGTCACCACCCATGATCATGTGATCGTAATTTGGATGCTTAGCAACCAGCTCAGACTTAGAAAAGTTGCAGCATCCTAGGTCACTTGATCACAATTTGTGACCTTCCCAGCCAGACCTTTCCAACAAGCAAAGTCAAGTGGGAAAGTCAGATTAATAACCATTATAAAAATGGTAGCAAATTAGGTCCAGTCACATTACAAATCACTTAATAACTGGATCACTTAGCGATTCAAATTCCAGTCCCAATTGTCGTCATAAGTAGGGGACAATTCTAGCCTGCATATAAGCCAAACAGATTGCTGATGGCAACAATTTATAAAGCAAGGTCTCTAATGAAAATAAATTAGGCAGGAGGATTAATATGGGAAAAAAGTCATATAAGTTTCAAAGTGATTGCTTCTATGATGTTATAAGTAATGAAGAGAGCTACACATTTATTTACAATAAGTAAACATATGTTTTATTTTAAAAACACATATATCAGAACTAAAATAAGTATCAATTTGTATATGGATCTGTGAAAATAGAAAAATAAAGAGTTTACAATAATGAAAGACATAACCCATCTTTTATGTGTTCCCAAGAATAGGCAAGCAGATAATCTTCAATTATCTGTTCCAAAAAGAAAAGACTATACTTCCCATAAATAAAGAATAAATACCATCATTGCCAAGAGAAATGTAAATGAGATAAAAAAATCATTTATGAGTATTGTTAAATATTGGTCCCTTACTTAAAATTACTGTATTAAGAGTAAGAGCTCAAAGTGCAGGTTAAATAAAATATCATTCATGTGTCAATAAAGAAAGCTCTATTCTTTGAAAACAAGGACAATAATAGCCATCTGATTCTCCTGTCTTATGATCCAGCTAATTGTAGGCAAATGAAAGTGTCATTGTTTCTTCCTAGCCCTAAGTACAAGTCAGTATAATAGATTGTATTATAATTGTATTATTAATAGTATTATATTTGCTATTTAGTTTCAATATTAGCTGTATTCAAGCTTTCCCAGTGTGGTTAAAATTTGGTAGATGCAGCCAATATTTTCCCATTTTTACATATGGATTCCATTTGGAAACGATTGCTGGAATTAGGGATGTTTTCACAAATGTGAAAATATCTTTACTTTGTTTAAGGCTGCATCTTAAATAACACATAACAACTACCATATTTGGAATGTAAGCAATGTGTAGAATTTAATAAATGAAGCCTTTGTATATCAAATAGGCTGAAAAAAAGGAAAAGCAGTATAAAAGGATTTTTTATTATTATTTCATTTGCATCTTGTCTAAAATCTTCAGAGGCAAGGTGTCTTAGCTCTAGTTACTAGAGAATATTCAGCACCAAAGTATATAACATACATACTTATAACATAAGTATATAACATACATATATATATATAACTCTTTTTAAAGACTGCCTTATGTGCACAGGCTGGATTATTTAGCTAAGAACAACTTGGTACTGATTAGTGTTGTATGGTCAGAATTAATGTTAAGGTAAAGTTCCATTCTTTCAGTAGTCTTTAACCTTTCTAACTTCAGAGAACGATTTCATGGTTCATGTTTTATTACATAGACAAAGTAAAAAAAAGGATAAGAAAGCTGAGGGTGATTCTATGCATGGAGAACCCAGGCTTCTTCCATCTTTATGATTCCATACAAAGGGGGCTACTTTAACATTATTTTATCCAAGCAAAACAGGTTCTCTTTATGCCAAAACTGTGTCATGGAAGCTATTTGTCTAGGGAACTCATCTGTTGGAACCTTTAATGTTGGCAATAACTTCAAGCTTCTGGTGCAATTGGCTATTACATGCTTACCACTTTGGGCTCTGCAATTATATTGAAACAAAATGGCAGTCAACATCTTGGAGGGCAACAACTCTGAGGACTGGTCCATTTGCTTTATATGTCGGTATTTAGATCACACAGAGAAAGGAAAAGACCATTATTTTTGACTCATCTGTGCTAAAGTTTAAACAACAGTAATTTTTATAATTCTATGATCTTCTAATTACTCAGTTTTATCTCTGGAGAAATAATTTTGTTAGGGCTTTAAAGAAATGATTCACGAATCATTAAATTATATAATATGGTCCAATATGGTCTAGTGGTTAAGGCATCAGGCTAGAAATTGGGAGACTAAGAGTCCATAGTCCTGCCTTAGGCATGAAAACCAGCTGGGTGACCGTGGGCCACTCACTCTCAGCCTAACCTATCTCATAGGCTTGTTCTGGGAAAACAAGAACAGGAAATTTTGTAGCAAAAGAAATTCTGTAACAAATACTATGGAAGAAAATGGAACATATTTTTGTAAGAGGGTTCCTTGGTGCTCTCGGAGTTTGCTTGTTTTCTTGCAGGCGTTCGATTATCCAAACTAACATCACTTTTGTAACCTACCTACTCACCTGAACAAACAGAGAACTGACAGATAAGAAACAGTATCAATTGATTCATTTCAATATCATAACTCATGAACAACATAAAAAGGAAGCGAATATAGGAGGAGTTCAGTGGCTATGAGAAAGGGCAACATAGCCTAGAAATGGGAGCAGTGGGAAGGAAATGACTAAGAGAAACATTATTTTATCGGTCTGCTTGAGGACAAATATTTACAATTTTCAATATTATGTCTGCATTAATGTCTTTCTGAAATCCATGTGGTATTCACTTCTTGACTTTGCCCGCTATGTGGCACATGTCAAAGTGAAAGACTTTCTTGAGCTGATCTTCACGCCTGATGATTTATACAGACTTTTGTATATGCACTTTTTTTGACAAACACAATGGCTTTTCATTCCAGAGAATTTCCTACTGAATTTTGACTTCTCATTCTATTCTGTATGGAATTTCCTTGGCAGAGACTCACCCAAGTATTAACTAAGTCTAATCTTGCTTAGCCCTTTCAAGATTAGTTAAGGTTGACTAAGTGCTGCCATCTGCTGTGATATGAACTGCATAGTAATACCAAAAATACACTTCCCTATTGGTGTGAGACTTCTTCATAATGCACATGCAAGGTGCATACATTTAACATTTAACAATCTGTCCACAAAACTCAAATAAAATAATCTAAATGTTTAACAGAACAGAAAAAGACAGAAAAATATACATACTGCAATACATATGGTACATTTTTTATAACCTGTCAAAAAGAAAGGACATATGCGGACATGATTACATATAGCAAAGAATATAAAAACATAATCATAACTCAACTATGTAGAGAATAATTTATCTCCAAAATGATTCTCAGATCTTTGAACTCATGTTTGAATCAGTCTTTATCATCCCTCAACTAGCTTAAGCCGTACAGAGAAAAGCAACAAAGATGATTAGGGGACTGGAGGCTAAAACATATAAGGAACAGCTGCTGGAATTGGGTATGTCTAGTTTAATGAAGAAAAAGGGACGCGGTGGCTCAGTGGGTTAGGACGCTGAGCTTGTCGATCAGAAGGTCGGCAGTTTGGTGGGTCGAATCCCGAGTGCCGCGTAACAGAGTGAGCACCTGTTACTCGTCCCAGCTTCTGCCAACCTAGCAGTTCGAAAGCACGTAAAAATGCAAGTAGAAAAATAGGGACCACTACGGTGGGAAGGTAACAGCGTTCCGTGCGCCTTTGGCGTCTAGTCATGCCGGCCACATGACCACGGAGTCGTCCTCGGACAAGCGCTGGCTCTTCGGCTTTGAAACGGAGATGAGCACCGGCCCCTAGAGTCGGAAACGACTAGCATGTATGTGCGGGGGAACCTTTACCTTTACCTTAGTTTAATGAAGAGAAGGACTAGGGGTGACATGATAGCAGTGTTCCAGTATCTCAGGGGCTGCCACAAAGAAGAGGGAGTCAAGCTATTCTCCAAAGCGCCCAAAGGCAGGACAAGAAGCAACGGATGGAAACTAATCAAGGAGAGAAGCAACCTAGTGCTAAGGAGAAACTTCCTGACAGTTAGAACAATTAACCAGTGGAACAACCTGCCTCCAGAAGCTGTGAATGCTCCAACACTGGAAGTTTTTAAGAAGAGACTGGACAGCCATTTGTCTGAAATGGTATAGGGTTTCCTGCCTAAGCAGGGGGTTGGACTGGATGACCTCCAAGGTCCCTTCCAACTTTACTATTATGATTATGAGTATCTGCTTGTCTTATTCATTAACGTATTCTTCATATCTTCCTAGCTCGGGTATTTTTTAAAAAAGAATATGCACATCATGGAATGTAGGAAAAATCAAATGAAAATGCATTAAAACATCCTGTTGAAGCCATTTAATGTTAAGAACATTTTATACACCCTTAACCTCTGAGTTTCTCCTGTATTAGCAATAGCACCCATATACAGCACAGAAGTCCTGGTGGCTATTTAATGACCGAATGGAGCATCTGTTCTGTGTACATAGCCTATAACTCTTGGCTAAACTGAAATAAAAATACATGTTACGTATAGTTCAATTCTTTTTTCTGATCTCTTTTAACACAGGTAAATATAGCTTCATGCAGGCATCCTACATATACTGCTCAAAAAAATAAAGGGAACACAAGATAAGACATCCTACTATTAAATACAGTACATTGCGTTGTTTAAGTGTTCCCTTTATTTTTTTTGAGCAGTATATTTCCTTAGTTGCTTAAAAAGATGCTGGGGTAATTCTAAATTAGAAAACAGCAGGAGAAGAAATGGTTAAAAAGCTGTATGATGCTCTACTTCTCATCTGCTGGTCTTTGCTTCAATTCTGAAATGCTTTTAGAAGGAAAAGAATTGTTGAACTACCCATAATGTGCACTTCTGAATCTCAATTAAATTTCTAAGAATCAGCATCTCTAGCAGCAGGATAGTATGTAAAATGTTAATCTAAAATAGCAATTTGGGGAGGAAAAAACAGCAACATCTCTAAACTTTCACTTTAATAGAATCATAAATCTTTAAATTGCATAGTATTTCTCTCACTATCATAACTAGTGAAACATTGCTTGGAACCATTAAACTGTCACATTTTTGTAGAGGAAGAAGGAATACTTGAGAAAATCTGTAATAATTTTATGAACAGGATAAATAAAGATGCTAATTTATTTTTTTACTACCATACCATGTATTTTTTGAGTTTTGCCTTCCTGAAAATTTAACAGCATGCTCCTATTGATATCTATTTAAAAGTGCATTCTATGAAATTCATTGGGACCTTCTTTCAGGTTTCTATAGCCTTAAGTGAAGGCAAACTTCAGAGGCTCAAAATATCTACTTTTAACCTTCTAAATTGCACGTCATCTCTTGCCTTAAACTATGATTTACAGTAAAGTTGAGTGTGAAAGGAATTACATTGCATTACAAACAACAAGTGTACAAATTAATTCAGAAAGCAGTAATTTCCAAATTTTCTATGTTTAACTGTGTACTGCATTAAACTACTTTTTCTGTACAAATTAATTTACTGCATCAGTGATCGATGTTTATGTTTAGGCAATTTTATTTCTCAGTATGGTAAAATTAGACCTAATAGTTGCAACCTGTTATGTCCAATCTGTCACTGAAATTCAAATAGCTTTTTTATATTATTGAAGGAGCAATTTGGAGGAGTGAAAACCATATAAAACTGGAAGACAAATAATTCCATTGTAAGAACCAATAGTCTGTGTCAACAACCACGTCTTTGAATGAAGGAACATTTGCCTTATGTGTCTTTTGCAATCTTTTCTTTCCTTTGATCTCTTTGACAGCTTCAAGGCTGCTGAGCCATAAATGTGGCCCAGAAGGGGTACAATCAGAAGGGGTGCTTTGAATGCCAACCTGTATTTATAAATCCCATTTCTGTTTTAGTGAAAAGATATTGGTGCACATGCGAGAGAACTTCATCCTTAATGGTCTTAAGGAATCACTATGCATATGTGTAGAGCTTGTGGGATAGGAAGAAGCTGTTACATATGGAAACTTCCTATGCAACGTAAAGGCTTGGATTTCAACTTAAAAATGCAAAACAGATTTTCCCAGAGATTTTTTGCATAAATTAGTGACTGGATTTGTGAATTCTTGAAGTGTTGGGTGAGGAGGGCATTTGCACATTATTGCTAATTAAATATTAACTAATACAATTTTATATTCTGTGTTTCATATTTTTAGATAGTGTATTTTTTTTAATGGTATGTGGTTCTTTTTTGGTTTGTTTTTTGTTTTTGTTCACAGCCCAGAGGCACACTGTTTGAGTTGAGTAGTCTTGTAAATCCAGTAAAATCAATCAATCTGCTTTTAGCTCCCCAAATTCCTCTTTCCCTGAAAAAGGAATTACTGGTTTTCTATCCCATTCTCAGGGTGCTAAAGAATTTCTTTAAGTGGTATTTTTGTGATTATTTGCATTGTTGAGAGTCTTGGTATTGTGTTTTTTTTCTTACAATGCACTTTTTTCATCAGTCTGCAGACTTGCTAATTCCTTATCCTTTCTGCTCTGAAGAAATCCTTTTCATTGGAATTAATTGTAGAGAAAATCCCCAGAGATACTTGTACAATGAAAGACAGGACATATGTATCTTGGCTATATCATAACTAAGAGCAGTGCAAGAACTCCAGGTCCTGTGCATGAAAATCTCATTGAAATGTTGTTCTTTGAATTAAAGTAGTGAAAATAGAATATATAAAAATTATATATATAATTTTCCTTCCATATTTTCTGTTCTTAAGTTTTATACTTCATATTTATATATCCATATATGCTGCATATATTTTTCTGTGTATAAATATGAATTATTGGGTTGTACTACTATATTTTGGCCACCTAATGAGAAGGAAGGACTCACTGGAGAAGAGCCTAATGCTGGGAAAGATTGAGGGCAAGAGAAGAAGGGGATGACAGAGAATGAGGTTGCTGGATGGAGTCACTGAAGCTGTAGGCGTGAGCTTAAATGGACTCCAGAAGATGGTAGAGGACAGGAAGGCCTGGAGGAACGTTGTCCATAGGGTCGCGATGGGTCGGACACGACTTTGCAGCTAACAACAACAACAACTATATATTACTGTGGAATGAAGGACTCCTATAAATTAGGAGTTGCATTTTTAAATGTTATTAAAAATGTGACAATATGTAATTAAATATTTGTTAATGGAACATATTTTTACATATTTTTGATTTGTTAATCATATTATGTTTCATATTAATTTTATTCAGCTAGCACATGATAGCCAACAGTACCACCCAGCAGTTTTGTATGGGTACTTCTAATATGCTGACTTTTCCCAGTTCACATTTTTTTTCCATGTGGGATTGGTACACACTGGAAAGGGCTTGGAGGACTTTTCAAAGACAATGATCATTAAATGCAGTCACAAGAAAAAGCTATTTTCCTTTCAAAGTATTATTTTTGAGATACTTAGTTTTTCCCCCTTTCATTATTATTCCTAAATTCCAACAAGACTTGTTCCATTTGACAGTTATATTTTTATCTCTGAAACATACATATATTCATCCATATATATATATATTATTTATTTAGGTAATTTCTTCAGGTGGAAGAAATAATAATCACTACTATGATTATTACATTTTAATAATTTAATAATTATTGAATTTAATAATTATTTAATAAAAGTTTAATAATTTTTAAAATGCAGATTGATGTAATTGATGGCTTTTAATTCATTCCAATAATAGTATAATCCAATGAATGGTATAAGCCTAAGGATGCTTACTTGATATTTCTACCTACCGTAATTGCTGTTTTGTATACAAAGCAATTCTGTATACATTGTACTCAAAAGTAAACGTTACTTAGTAATATTTAGGATTAGACCTACTGGCTCTAGTTAATCTCCAATTTCAGAAGGTTAGCTTGCTCTCTCTTAATCTATTACTATGTTTTGGAACATCAGCTCATTTATTTCAAAATGTAATGACAGAAAAATATGGAATTTGGATTAAAGAGCCAGAAAACCCCAGCACTATAACATAATTTTTATTTTATTCTGTATCAAAATTCTGTGCGATTGCTTCAGGTTAGTATAGGGCAGGAGTCTTCAAACTCGGCCCTTTTATGACTCATGGACTTCAACTTCCAGAATTCCTCAGCCAGCATGCCTGGCTGAGGAATTCTGGGAGTTGAAGTCCATGAGTCATAAAAGGGCCGAGTTTGAAGACCCCTGGTATAGGGAGTTACACTATTGTTTTACATCCCATTCTTAATGTTTAATAGAAGAAAACAGATATAATGACCAGCATGAGGAAGGAAATCAACCACAAATTTATTCAATCTGTTTACTTTATAATTCATAGTTTGAGGGTAATCCATCCTAACAGATGAAATGTAATCCAAGCCCTGACTTTCATCCAGGTTCATCCAACAGCAGACAGGCAAGATCTACAAGGTGGTTTACACAATAATTTTCCAATTCTGCTTTGTTACAACAACAACTAAGAGATTTTAGGATCTCGCACAACTCCCTCTTTTCCTCTTGTTCTGCATAGCAACACTGAACCATGAGATCCTAAAGCAAAGCTGAACAGAGTATTTCCTGATTATGTGATGGTTGAAAAAGAACTATAAGTTTGTTCCAGTACTTCTAAGGCAGAGGTCCTCAACCTTTTGGACACCAGGGACCGGTTCCGTGGAGAGAGGTTTTTTCACAGACTGGAGGGGACGTGATTTTGTGTGCTGCCTGCATCCTGTGGAAGGAGGTTCTCTTGTTTCCGCGGCCCGGTTTCCGGCATGCCACGGACTGGTGCCGGTCCAAGGACCGGGGGTTGGGGACCCCTTTTCTAAGAGATAATTGAAAATACTATTTGTAACAGTGATCACAAAGTTGAATGGATTTATTTGTAGACTATTGACTTAATTACTATTACTGTTACATTAGCTGTTTGCTTCATCTCCTCTCTTTTAATGACACTTTTTTTCTTTAACTGATAATTGCTATTTTAATGCATTATAAATATACAGAGAGACATATACATGGTGTGTGTGTCTGTGTGTGTGTACAAACACACACACATACAGAAAAAGAGATGGAAGAGCAACAAGAAACTATGGCCTGCAAAAAAAACAAAAAACAATACCACGGGATCTGTGTGATTAAATCTATATGAGGAGCAAAGAACTAATGCTTTACATGTTGTCTGTTAGCTTATGTGATGGAATGTGCACCTGGAGGACTAGGAGGGGGGGAGTGTTTTGCCAACACAGTTCTTTCCCAGAGAGGCCTGGATTAAGAGACTGCGCAGTTCCAAAATGTATGGGGGAGTGGGGAAGAGGTAGCCACACCCTCTTTCCTCAGATATATCTAATAGATTAGAAGGTTATAGCTTTAGTTTGGAAGGATTCTATTAGATGTAAGCAAATAAAAGATTGGACTTATCTGTGAGATTGGGCCTGACAACTTGACTGAAAACTGAATAATTTAAGTTCTCATTTTATACTAATGTTTCTAAAGACATTCTACCGGAGGACAATTCTATTAATGTTTGTTGTGTTTTGCTATCCCTGAACAGTGATCTATAAAATGTTTGACTGCAGTAGCTTTTTCAAAAGTTTTGTGTAATATTACTATTCCTTGTTTCCACTATTTACTATGTGTGATAACAAATTTTCTTACTCTGTATTCATTCTGAAATGTGTTTTGTTGACACTGGACTTCATCATTCTTCCCACTAACTTGCAAAGATTTGATCTGCAGTTGAAACTAAGTAATAGTTTACCATTACAGTAAGACAAAGGTTATAGTATAAATATTGCTGAAGGTATTTTTATGCCACAGACACAAGCACACACATATATGGGAGTATTAAATTTTGTTTTTGTTTTTAACTAACTGTATAGATTTTACAGAATATGGTAAAACATAATTTTTCCTATAGTAAGATATGAATGTACTCATAAATATAACATATACTGAAACTATTCACATGATATGGTTTTCATTACTGGTTCACATTTCACTATCAATATTTGAAATTCTGATGGATACTGAAAATACTATTTTTTCAATTCAATCAGTTTTCCTGTACAGCCATAGCTACTTTAAATTTTAAAACTATAATTTTTTTGATAATCCATCAGTTCAGTAGCACTTTGTTCCATTTTGTTTTATAAATTTAATATCAGTTCAGTGCTACTGTGAAGAAGTACTACCATTTTTGTATTATTTGCACTATTTTTCATATCCTAAAATCCTGTTCAAATCCATATAAATTTACATGGAAATTTATTTATGATCACAGTAGCCTCTTCTTATTGGATAAACAATACTAAAAGAAAAAAAGCAATGTGAGTAAACAAGTAATTCACTTGTTGAAAGAAAACAAAACCCATTTGAAGTGAGAATACTGTAGTAAAGATTTATAGTTCCTTGTTGCCTCAAGGGATGTAAGAAAGCTCATAAAAATCCTGAAAAATTACTTTCGGTTGTGTTCATCATAATACCTAAAACTTTAAAAGTGAGCACTTTTAAATGTTCTTCTGCTGCTGACATTCCATGAAAGAAACTGTACAGTTTAAAGCAGTCATATATGTTAGGCTGGAAAGAAAAATCAGAAGTTGCCATTCGGACACCAGAGGTTAAGAAATGAGAAACTGAGCTCAAAGCCAGTTAACCTTGCTATGCTTTTGTGCCGTCTCAGTTGATAAACTCACCCTATTTGAGGGGCTAACTCATACAATTCACATTAAAAGGTTAGACCAACCACAAGTTATGCAAATTACCTGTTAGAAATAGCCTTCCAGATTCATGTTTAACACGGCCCTTGGAACAAACAGCCTGCCCCTTCTGATTGCCATTTCTCCTCCTTACACAAAGATGATTTTGCCAACCACTTTGTTGAAAAGGGAGTGAAAAAACACACACAAAAAGGTAGCAGATGCAAAAACAAAAGGAGGGAGGCCATAAAGTCAGCAAGGAGAGGCCAACTGAAATAAACAGGACTTGGAGCATGCTTAGAGGCACCCAGCAAGGGGCTCTGGCAGTTCACCTCAGGGAGAGGTTCACAACTAAGAATAAGATAATTTTGCCCTTGGCCTGTTCCTGATCAGGCCATGCCTGACTCAGCTGACAGTAACTGCAGGAAGGGACAGAAGAGCAAGCGCATCTTCTCACAAACATGGCCCTCATATTTGAAAGGTGGAATCCTCTAAAGCATTTCTTTTTTTTCTCTCCTTCCGACAGATTTGGATTCCAAATACGTTACTTCATCCTGTCTTGAGAAAGTACGGTCTTGTGCTGCCACCTGTTTTAGTTCCTGGATCTAGTTCAAATAAGCCTAGTAAGAAATACTTTGCAGGCAGGGTACAAGCAGCAATAATGGCAGAAGCAAGCATGCCACGGTCAATGGTCAGAATCCTTTGGAAGAACAAATGCTGTCTTATCATGAGGATATCATAGGTGAGCCGAGCAAAAAAATCAGGATGAGTCTGGCAGCACCTCTTCCAAATTGCAAACTTTATGAAAAGGCATAAGCCATAGCTCATTTCATAAATTAAAATCCCATTGCGTTTGTTGAAATCTTCTGACATTACCAGAAACTTTTCATAATAAGTACTTCATAGCTAGGATAATTCTTATGATACATAGTTAATGTCAAAGCACACTCAGATCCAGAAAAACGTTTCCCATTTTTAAAGAATCAGGGTAACAGAAGAACCCAGCACAGTAGCCTTTTGACCTAAGAGCCTGGTTTGCATATAAAAGTGAGACATAATCTAGTTTGTTCTGGCTTAAGGTCTAGATTTACAAACAACAATGCAGTTAGCATTTTAGAGCCTAATATTATTCAGGGTGCCTTTCACATAGGGCATTAGTTATTGTATTCTCATTTTTTAAATTATATGTATACTCTTGTTTTTGTAAATCAACGAGCTCCACCAAAAAACCTACTTTCCTCCTTCAGAATTTGCCAAGCTTCATGCTCAGCTGATTCTATTTATTCATTTTAAGATTAAGATTCCTTATTTTTTTTAAAGAAGTTAAATTTAAGTTTGGCTGCAGTTCAGTTCTCTATATAGAAATGTGATCTTCTGTTCAGAATACAAACAAAGGTAAGCTGAAGTAAGAACACCCACAAAGATCAGATAAAGAGGTGAGAAGTAAATCCACTCATTTGCCTTTTAGGACAACCATCTTTGAAGAGGGGCCACATCTGTTTGTGAAATTCCAAATGAGCACAAAGGCATCCAATTGTTTGGGGACTAACTTAGGATATTGTATGGATGTCTTAATGTTGACCTAGGATAATGCATCAGCGAGAGTACAATGGCTTATTTAACAATCCAGTTTTACTGTTATATGTGAACATTGTCAAGATATTATGTAAAAGATTCCAAAAACCTATAAGCAAACATAACACCAGCTGTAAGCTGAGGGCATAAACCACTCCAGTATCTGATTTTCTTAATATAAACAATACTGTGCTTAAATAGTTAGATGGCCTACACATTATTATTTGAACATAGAACTTTCAACATTTATATTTTATTGTGTTTTCCTAATCTAGGTGAAATGTTAATATATATTGCTAGTCCATGTATGACATGCCATATGCTTGCTAAGTAAATAACTAAATAAATAAAAATAGCTAATAAGAGATTGAGGAACACTATTCAGCACCTTCATTAGGATTATAGTGGAGCGAGGTGTTCTCATTGTTGATATTTTTAAATGAAAGACACAAAATATTATCATAAATAATGATTATATCAAAGTAAAACTAAGAATTTAATTAATTTAATTATACTAAGATCTGCAGATGATACCACTCTAATGGCAGAAAGTGAAGAGGAACTAAAGAGCCTCTTGATGTAGGTGAAGAAGGAGAGTGCAAAAGTGGGCTTGAAACTCAACATTAAGAAAACCAAGATCATGGCATCCGGCCCTCTCAATTCCTGGCAAATAGATGGGGAAGAAATGGAGGTAGTGATAGATTTTATTTTCCTGGGCTCCAAGATCACACAGGCGGAGACTGCAGCCAAGAAATTAAAAGATGCTTGCTCCTGGGCGGGGGAGCCATGGCAAATCTAGACAGCACACTAAAAAGCAGAGACATCACCCTGCCAACAAAAGTGCGTATAGTCAAGGCTATGGTCTTCCCAGTTGCAATGTATGGCTGTGAAAGTTGGACCATAAGAAAGACTGAGCACCAAAGAATTGAGGCCTTTGAACTATGGTGCTGGAGAAGACTCCTGCGAGTCCCTTGGACTGCAAGGCGATCAAACCGGTCAGTCCTAGAGGAGATCAACCCTGACTGCTCTTTAGAAGGCCAGATCCTGAAGTTCAAACTCAAATACTTTGGCCACCTAATGAGAAGGAAGGACTCACTGAAGAAGAGCCTAATGCTGGGAAAGATTGAGGGCAATAGATTGAGGCCTGGAGGAATGTTGTCCATGGGGTCGCGATGGGTCAGACAAAACTTTGCAACTAACAACAACAACAACAACAGTATTAATTGTTATGGGCGCTTTTAAAAATATATATCCAGGAAAACAGATACTGTTTAAAAAGAATCTATTCTATTTAAAAGTCTGAATTTTAAGCTGCTATGGCAGTAGAGAATAGACTGACAGCCTTTAGGGCCTAGGAGAGTGTTGGCATTAGATAAGTGTCATAGCGTCATTGGTGATATGCCACTGGCTTTGCTATTTAGAGAGTGGAATGGTTCTGAAAGCTTATACCATGTCTGACTTTTATTCTTGTGAATACTTGGCTTTTATTTCGTAGCCTTTAACATATGCTCATTTTCATGCCATAATGCAGTCCTCCATGGAGTGAACAAGTTTGTTTTTACCTCCCTATTCTTCAGACCAAGATGTACATAATATAGAGATAGAGGATCACAAAAAAAAATGAATGAGATTTTTGCTTGAACTGACATTTTTACTGAAATAATAAAATTCAATGAAAAAAACTAGAAGACAATATTTGCTACATTTGCATATAGCATCATGGGACTGTCTACTTTTAACACAGTAACCTACTTTTATCCATATCTGAGGATTTTTTTTCACTGAGCACCAGACTTTGCCAACTCTTACATTAGTGCCATTACACTTCCTTAGTTTCAAAAGTAGTTTATCACCTAGTAAGATGGAAAAAAAAATTCTAAAAAATTTAAACCAACATTTTTGAGGAATGCAGAACTAACTATATGAATCCATAAGTTTCGATATCTGGAAATAGTGACAGTAAAATACAATTTAGTCCCAATAAATATTATTTCATTAATAAAATTTGGGCATTTTGGATGCTCATTCCTAACTGCAATGACTTACATCACTAATATACTTACGCCTGAATTTGTTTAATTATTTTTAAATGATTATTTCTCCAAGTTCATAATAATTTTTGGCGACAATAAGCTTTTTTTCTGAAAAATTCATGATGATGAATTGCTACACACTGTACCAGGCAACAGACTGCTACAGATAATGGGTTAACATTATCATTCTCCTGGTTGACGTGATAATGTTTCCAGCCCGTTAAAATTGCCAGCTTCTAAATATTTAAAGTATGAAAACTTGTATTTCTATAATAACTTTTATATACTGGTATCCCAGTCAGTTTCCAAAAGAACTGAATTTGTCAAGAATATTCATTAAGAACTTTCTTTTATTACTTATTTGCAGAACAAATGGCTCCTTCTCAAGCATCACACTTTTTGCAGGCTTATTTCAGAGTATTTTAGATTTATCTTATGAAAACTAAACTCACATTTTTCCACTGACTTGGAAATTTTTCCTTCTTACAAATACACACACAGACACATGGGACTGAGAATTTCCTTCCTTACCAATAAAGAAGAGAATACAGGAAAAAGGCTCACTACATATAAAAAAATCATATACCTTCTTCCTTGTCTGCCTTACATTCTTCTTTGTCTCACAAACTAGAGGTAGATAGCAAGCAATGTATAGCCCTAAGCAAAATTTTGAAAGGGTAGTATTGTTGCCATAATCTACTATGAATCCAAAAGAATGCTTTCTAAAAATTACATAGTAGAAGGAATGCCAAGGCATAAAGGGATCAGAGATTGGAGATGGAGACAAATGGATGAGAAGATGGTGGCAGGGGCTTGGATGTAGAAAAAGAGACTACTGTACATCTTATTATGCACCTGGAAGCAAGACATTCTCTGTTTTATTCTAAGAGGCCCTAAAATTGGCTCGACGTCTCCATGCTCTCAGCTGTATTCAGGGCCCCTGAATCAGTCCACTACCACCCTTTTTGTTTTAGGTTCAATATTTTTTTTGTAAAGAAATAATTCCTCAAGTAATAATCAGTTTTTAGAAAGGTAATAATAAAAATGAGAATACTGGCTTTTCATTTTCTATTTCCATTTGCAATTGCCAAATTGTCTTCTCTGCTTTTTATGTAAAACTGCAGATGTCTTCCTATTAATCAAGATCCTAATACGTTCCAGATGAATAAACAATGTTGGAGCGATATCACATTCTGCCCTTTTTAAACCCAGGATTTATTTGCAGAACTTGCTCAAAAATTTCTTTAACTTAAAAAATATGGCTTATTGTTCCTTGCTTCTAAAGCAGAGACTTAACAAATGCACTAACAGAAATAGGGGTTTTTTTAGCAGCCACACGCAATTCAAGACAATATTGAAGTTTGCATTGTATCTCTATGCTTGAAGTCTCATAGTTGGCGCAAACCAAACCTTTAAAATGCTGCAAATGGCAAAGATAACTGATTTGGGTATAACAAATTTGAGAAAATGCTATAGCACTGAAAACTCTTAATATTCATCAGTGTCACCTAAAATGCTAAGTGAAATGCAAAACTATTATTTTAAAGAGCAGTTTGGTACACACAACAGAGTATTTTCCTCAGCATTACTCCACATAAAAAGGAGTAATTTAGAATTTATAACTTAGCATAATTTTAATTAATACATACTGTAATACATGTTTTATGTTGCTAATATCTTTCCTGCAAGTTTAGCTTGTAATCAAGCCACAATTTAAACACTGAATTATCCACAGCAATCACCCTTTCATAGTTTAATTTCTAGAAATGAAGAAAAACCAGACATGTAATAAACCACATGTGTGCAGGCAGACATTTATAACTATAGGACTATGAAGAAATAATTGCATAGTACCAAGTATAATTTTTCCAATGCTTGAATAATAGTTTATTTCACTATTATATTACAGCTCCCAACTTCTAAGCACAAGTTTAAACATAGGACTTTTTTTGAATGTATAAGGTTTCAAAAGGTTAGCACAATAAGAAATAATTTTGAACTAAACAATGAAAAGAGCAATCTACGGAATATTAGAGAAAAGGTAGCTTAAATGGTATTGAGTCATAGATACCTTTATTTTCTCTCTCTCTCTCTCTCTCTCTCTCTCTCTCTCTCTCTCTCTCTCTCTCTCTCTTTCTCTCTCATTTCAATATTCACTTTGGGTAAATCATTCTTTATGATAATGAAAAATTTAGTATTTCCTTAAACAATGAACAAATATTATAGCTGGAAATTTTGAAGTATTTTGTTCTTCACATAAGTTTATGTGACTTGCAAAACATCCAGAAATAGAGAAAAATTCACCAGAATAAATCATTTGTTAAACTAATATATATAGTGAATTATTGGCACTGCCACAGAAGAGAGAAGCATCTCAGACTTAAACCTCACATCTGCTAGTGATGGAAATAGTTGAATTAAACAGTAGGTGGACCTCAGCCTATTTTGGTTAAATGTGTATTTGGGGATACATATTAAAACTTTTGTCTTATTCCAACTAAAGTAATTTCAACACTAATTACTATAAGGGCTTCTCTAGGTCTGGCTAATAGTTTTTTGGGATCCAATACAAAGAAACAAACAAACAATAAGGAAAATATATACTCTATGTAATTGTTTCAGTTAAATATATGGATACAAACTGAGTTGTAAGGTAAGATTTCCAAATATTAAAAACACTTAGAATCTCACATCAGAATGTTGTGCTGAATGTGAAAAAGTGTAAGGTGAAGGGTTCAAGGTCATTGTACTTAGTGGACACTGATGATGGAGTTGACAAATATCTGAATAAATCTCTTTTGGTGAAATGCACTAGAACCTGGCAGGTGCTTAATGAGCCATTGATTTTCTACACCTATTGCAAATTCTCTTTTTATGCCTCGAACTTGGTGATTAACACCCAAGAATTGGCACATGGAGCTCCATTTCAGAGTATTCGTGCTTATGTACAAGTACCACAGGGACACAATAGCCACAGTTTCACAAATGATCTACCTAATGCATGCATGGAAGATCAATACATTTAGGAATATCTCTACTGTAAAGTAAAAGAGACAAGTGCATTTATTTCCTATTGATCGATTCCGCTAGCGAATGAATAGGAGACATCATGGAGAAACTATAATTTGAGAAATGTTTGTGAAGCTTGAGGCACTAGATAAATTGCAGAAAGGCAGAGAAATAGAAAGAATGTACTATAGGGCTACCCATTTCTTTTATCACAATCTGTTCTAATTCTTATAATATTACTTGACTTGTGTTATGATGTACAAATCCAGTTAACCTGCTAGACAATAAAGTAAAATTGGAAGATATTGTTAAATCAAATTAATAATGAGATAATGAGTTATGTCTGATTCAGACATTCCATCATGCAATATGTATATGGGAGCCTAAAAATCAAAACATGAAGCAGAAATAGTGAGAAGATCTCAAGCACTTTTATATTAAACATGGTTTCACCATCACATCTAAACTGTATGATAATGATTGAGTTTAAATTAGTCATACTAGCCCTATTCTATGTATTTACTGACTTTAAGCAAACATAACATGCCAACTTTATAAGCTAGGTTAGGTTCATCACTATAAATTAATTTTCAAAATTAGATTTCTTCCAATTGCATGCATTTAAGGTAGATAGATGATAGGTAGGTAGGTAGGTAGGTAGATAGATAGATAGATAGATAGATAGATAGATAGATAGATAGATAGATAGATAGATAGATAGATAGATATAGATAGATATTTTTATATTTATAGTTATATAAATTTAAATTACCCTCCCTTTGAAATCTTGACTGAAGAGCATTTTGCTGCAATTACAGATGACGTAACACGGAAATCAAACTTTGGCTTAGAATTTGAGCCCAGCAGTAAATAACTTCTCTTTCTTACAGAGTGATTTCACAGCTGGGATTTGGGAGGATGCATTCCTTGAACTACTGTATTCCCACTATTGTAAGAAAATGGTGCTAACAGGGAAATATGAAATCAGATCTTCCTCTAGTAGTAGCTTGCAGCTCCCAACTTAGAGCCATCTAATTACTTTTGGTTCATTTTCACACTATAAATAAATATATGCATGAACACGTCAAGCAGAATGGATACTCATAATCATTCATCACAAGATGTCTGCGCAACAGTGCTGGGGAAAGGAAGAAACAAGGTACAAGACCATCCAACTGCATACTCTGCTATAGAATAGAGCTGGAAGGGACTTTAGAGGTCTTCTAGTCCAACCCCCTGCTCAAGCAGGAGAACCTATACCATCTCAGACAAGTGACTGTCTAGACTCTTCTTAAAAATCTCCAGTGATGGAGCGCCCACAGTTTATGGAGGCAAGCTGTTCCACTGGTTAATTGTACTCACTGTTAGGAAGTTTCTCCTTAATTCCAGGTTACTTCTCTCTTTGATTAGTTTCCAACCATTGTTTCTTGCCCTGCCCTCTGGTGCTTTGGTGAATAACGTGACCCCTCTTCTTTGTGGCAGCCCCTCAAATATTGGAATACTGCTATCATGTCTCCCCTATTTCTTTTTTTCTTAAGACTAGCCAAACCCAAGTCCGTCAGCCGTTTTTCATATGTTTTAGTCTCCAGGCCTTTGATCATCTTAGTTGCTCTTCTCTGAATTTTTTCAAACATCTTTTTTGTGACATGGTGACCAAATTTTGCTGCACTTTTCCAGGCATGGTGTTACTAGGGTTTTATAAAGCGGCATTAATATCTTGCATGAACTTGATTCTATGCTTCTGTTTATACAACCCAGGATTGTATTGGCTTTTTTGGCTGCTACTTCACACTACTGGTTCATGGTTAAGTGATTGTCCACTAGAACTCCAAAGTCCCTCTCACAGTTACTGTTTTTAAGCCAGGTCTTGCCCAATCTGTACTTGTACTTTTGATTTTTTCTGCCTAAATGTAAAACTTTGCTTTTCTCCACATTGAAACTCATTTTGTTGGATAGGGCCCATTGTTCAAGTTTGTCAAGATCTTTTTGGATCCTGAGTTTGTCTATTGGGGTGTTGGCTACTCCTGTCAGTTTGGTGTCATCTGCAAATTTGATGAGTTCTCCTTCAATTCTCTCATCTAAGTCATTGATGAAGATACTGAAGAGTACTGGGCCTAAGATGGAACCTTATGTACCCACTGCTTACTTCTTTCCATGTGGATGTAGTGCCATTGAGGACTATTCATTGAGTACAGTTTGCCACCCAGCTACAGATCCATCTGGTGGTGATGTTGTCTATTCCACCTTTTTCTAGCTTATCAAGGAGTAGGTTATGGTCTACTTTACCAAATACCTTACTGAAATCTAAGTATACTACGTCCACATATTTTTCTGGTCTATTAGTTTAGTCACTTTGTCGAAGAATGAAATAAGATTGGTTTGGCATGATTTGTTTTTAACAAACCTGTGCTGGCTATTAGTTATAACTTTGTTTGCTTCTAGCTGTTCGCAGATCTGTTTTTTGATTAACTTTTCTAGGATCTTCCCAGGTATTAATGTTAAACTGATTGGTCTGTGGTTTCCTGGGTTTGTTTGTTTTCTCCTTTCTTGAAGATGGGAACCACATCAGTCCCTTTTCCAATCTTCAGGTACTTCCCCGGTGCTCCAGGAGTTTTGAAAGATATGGTGCAATGGTTTTGAGATAACATCTGCCACCTCCTTCAGATCTCTGGGATGTAATCTGTCAGGCCCCGGTGATTTATATTCGTCAAGGTTGGATAGGTGTTCTCTTACCATTTTCTTATTTTAATTTTTGTTTCTAATTTGTCTTTTGCAGTGGTTCTTTTGGTATGTTGGGCTATAGTTTCTTTTTGTGTGAAGACTGATGCAAAGTATATAAGTTAAGCAGCTCTGCTTTCTCCCTGCTGCCTGTTATTTTCTTGTTATCTTCTCTCTTTAGTGGACCTACAGCTTCCTTGTCTTTTTTCTTATTGTTAATATGTTGGAAGATTTTTTTTTATTATCTATGATTTCCATTGCAAGTCTTTATTCGTTCTGAGCCTTTGCTTTCCTGACTTCATCTTTGCATGTTCTGGCTGTCTGCTGATAATCAGTCTTAGTTATGTGCTCCTCTTTCCATTTTTTTGCATTTGTCCTTTTTGTTTTTCAGTTTGTCAGAGAGATCTTTGTGCAGCCATGCTGATTTGTTCTTGAATTTTTTGTTTTTCTTTTTCAGTGGTATTGTGCTGGTCTGGGCGTTTGTGATTCAATTTTTCAGAGTTTTCCATGCTCCTTGAGTTTTTTTTCCCTTTAGGATTTTCATCCATGGGATCTTTCCTAGGTTCTCTCTGAGTTTGTTAAAGTCAGCTCTTTTGAAGTTCAAGACAGTGGTTGGGTTGTTTTCTGTTAGTAGTGTTTGCATTATATTAAATTCCGGTATGACATGGTCAATTTCACCCAAGGTTCCGGCAACTTCAACTCCCTCTATCATTTATTTTCTATAAGTTAGAATTAAGTCCAGTATGGCTTTAAGTCTAGTTCCTTCCTCCCCCTTTTGGATGACAAAGTTGTCAGCTAGGTTGGTTAGGAATCTGTTTGATCTCCTGCTCATTGCAGAGTTTGTCTCCCAGTGAATATCTGGATAGTTGAAGTCTCCCATTACTACTGTACCTTAAAACATTACATTAAAAACATTTTGGAAGCAGCTTCAGAGATCTGCAAGTGGGCATTGCACACCACCCAGATGCTACCACGAGGACAAATTATGCATTATAAAGATCGCTTGGAGTTAGGAGATACTTCCAATGTAATCTACTGAATTCCCTGCATAAATTGCCTCTGTGACTAGGTAGGACAGATGGGGAAGAAGCTAATCACCAGATTACAAGAGCACAAGTGAGCAGTCATACAAAGAGACCTGAATTCACTGTATCCTCACACTACAATGAACAAGGACACACATTCAACTTTGCAGCTACTAAAATTGTTGGGTGAGCAGGCACAAAAACAGCTAGGGAAGTGACTGAACTTGGGAAACAGGCCCCTCATCAGTCAACAGGAGTGCTGATTTACCACCAGCCAATCAAGTACTTAGAAGGCAAGGGCTGGGCAGCACAAGCAAACAACACTTAGTGACTTAAAAGGCAGCCTTCAACATCTAAAAAGCCACTTACAACAGGCACTGTAAATACCACACACAGAACAGACATACTCTGCTAGAGAGAAGATCCCTGAGGATGGACTCCATCACAAGTCTGAAAGCTCGGAAGACAGAATCTCCCAGTGACCGATCCAGATTGGATCTTGCAACATTATCCTTGGACACGCATATCTGCTTTCACTTGAGACACTATCAATAAAAGTGAAGAAATTCATATCTTCTAAACAAGTATATTTTATTTTATTTATTAAATTTTTATCCCACCTTTATTACTTTATAGTTAGCTCCAGGTGCTGAACATACATAGTACTCTTAATCTAGAAAACATGAATTGCAGAAATATATGCTGTCCCAAAAGTATAAATACCAATAAGTATAAATACAAAGATAAATACTTGTAAGAATTGAAGCTGAAATTTTAAACAATGCTAAAGTTTGTCTGAACTACACTAAACTTCTGAGACTTGCAACAAGAGTCCCAACAGGTATGGCATAATGAATATAACATTTACATCATCCCTGGTACAGAGCAGTAAAAGGCAGCTTTCATTTATCTCTTTTGCATTTTACAAAAACAAAAATCCATTATTCCATGAGTGAGAAAGCAGTTAAAAATAAACCAAAGTGGCTACAGGTATAATTAAGAGTGTCTTAGATATATAAGTACAACTGTAAGACCAGGGTCATATATCATGCTATATCGTAGATTATTTACAATGGGTTGATGAATAAATCACAATGTGGTTTATGGGAAGTAATAAGCCAAACCATACTATGGCTCAATATGAGATTTGAATGCAGCCATTCTCTCAGCCAATCTTGATTCCCAAACCTGATCAAAATATAACCAATGTATTCATGCTTTTACAGGACAGGAGGGAGAGAGAGGACACTGAGACAAAGTTTATTTAAAAAACCAGATTGCAAATAGCCGGGTTTGTTGCTTGGAGACAAAGTGTTGTTTTACAACTATGGAACACTAAGGTCCAGGGATATTAATAATTTGACCATGGATTAGGCAAATAAAACTTTCCATTGATTTTTCATTGTTATTTTTAAATTACTGGAAAAGATTTTACTCTCTTCTGCAAAATGTCCAGAAATCTGGTAGGAGACTCACTTCTTTTTTCCTAGGTTGTGTCACAGCAAGAGAACATTTTGTCTTCCATACCTACATTTGCAGGGGCTTACCATATGTTTCTTGTACTCTTTCCTGCTTTATGAATCCCATAACTTTTCCAAAGGAAATATAATGGCAAACTGACATCCATGTGAGAAACCATTGTGACTCAATGAAAACTCCATCAAAATACTATAGAAATATATCAGCAGAGGAAATTTGTTAATTTACTGAAAGATCATAAAATAGTTTTGCCTTGTATAGTTTTTAATGTATGTCAAAATATACATTAAATTGCCTATTTTTGTTACGCCTGTTCAAATTTTTAAGTCTAAACTAACTTTGGAGTTCTATGGTTCTAATAATTGATAATACACAATAATGTGATGTGATGTTACCTAGTTTGGGTACTGAAATGTATGCAAGAAAACAAGCAAGCTCAGAGAGCACCAAGGATCCCCCCCATTTAAACTCTGAGCTACAAATATTCTCCTTTATTAATAAAACATAGGTCCTATTTGAGCTTTTTTATGTTTTTCATCACCTGTAGAGTCAAGGAATACATAACAGGTTTCCCCTTAATTATCTAATCATTACACTGAATGCAAAACCTGTTTGTTCTTATTTTACAATTCTTATTTCTTAGTATAAGTGAGCCAAAAAGTATTCATGATCTTAATAAAGGGATTGTGGCTTTTTAAATGTTAAATGTATACCATAGAAATCAAAATATATTTCTGAACTGTTTCATCTGTGATGTGATTTATAGTTAGTACAAATATATTCTACATCATCGTATGGTATTATCAACCCTACCTACTTCTTCTTCTCCCTTTTTTTCCTTTCAGGAAAATAATTGTGCAAGATGGGAAATAGGTTATAACTATTTTAAATTCTCCTTCCTTGTACATAAGCAGGAGAGTAATTCTTTTTACCTTTACTGCCTTTATTAATTTCCTCTCTCAAATGTATCAATTACCAAATAATTACAAACTGTTTCTTGCCAGGAAAAAAAAATAAAAAAGCAAGTTTAAGTTGCCTCCAAATAAGAAACAGGTTAAAAAAAATAAAAAATAAAGGCAGTTAAAATCATTTTCTTCTTAAATTATGGTTTAACAGAAAAGTTAAATACATTTTGTCATAATACTGTAAGCCTTTTGCAAAATTGAAGGCTGTTAAGAAAAATGACTTAAAAATACTAAAAGGAAAAAGGTTACCATTTGTCAGTGATATATCAGAACAAGGAGTTTCCTGTAAGTATATTTGGCCTTAATTGGCAAATAAGTAGTGAATGTAAGTTAATGGAAGTGAATAATCAATTAATTAATTACATTTTATAAGTGTGGAAAAATATATAAGCCAAGTTACATTATTTTTTAATTCTTAGTTGAAGCTAACGAGAACTGATACACAACTTAAATGTGTTTCCTCAGCTGAGATTTTATTGCAAATTTCTTGAGATAACATGCAGTATTATAGCCACGCTTCTGAACTGTATTGGAAAAATCAGCATTCAAGCTCTGGTACAGAAGCATCAAGAAACTCTAATATAAAATGTAAACTAGATTTGGAAGCGATAATGCATTGTAATTGACGTCTTGTACATCTGTATGTTACCTTTCCCTCTTGCAGCCTTCTTGCAGTTACTCATATCTGATTCTGAGAGCCTTATGGCCCTCTGTAATATACTTAAGAGGGTATGGAAAACTTAGGTAAGGGGTTGGATTAATCTTCATTTGCCACATAAGATCCACTAATAATTATGATAATAAAATAATGGAATCTTGCTATACTGCTTCTCAGGCAAACCAGAAGGTGCAATTGAAACAATACCTACCGTATTAAGAAGTTCACTAAACATTCAGCTATTTACACTTGGAAGATATTTTTCATACAATACAGCTATGGACTTGTTATAATGCTAACAACATGTAACTTGAACAAACATGAGGTGTTGCAGAACTGGACTACTGAAGGCTGCCAGTTCACTGGACTAGGGAAACAGCTTTTGAAGTTGTTCTGTTCACTGCTGTGCCCTTCTGTTTGACACGTGCAAACATGCAGTGATCCATGAAGACAGAGTGAGTCAAATGAAAGAAAGTTGATGAGTTGACAGCATCTGTTAAAGGATGTCCAAAGGAGCTACGATTGACTGGTGATGTTTAAGATATGACACATATCCACAAACTCTAAACTAAGTGCTTGGAAGAAGTAAAGATCAACTTCTCTGTATATTTTTCAATCAGATTTGTGATCTGCTACTCCCGATATTTTAACTGTTTCACCATTATGCAAAGCAAGGCCACAACCAACACATATTTACCTATGTAAAATATGTATAGTAATTTATATTGTATAAAATAATACCTGATGAATTTAGAATGATAAATCAAATCCCTTTATGGCAATCTTGTTTGGGTTTATAAGCAGGAGCGTGTCTGGTTAGAACTTGGATGGAAAATATCAGGCTTTGAATTTGAAAAAAAAAAACCATCCCAGAAGAAACCAATGTCAAATCACTTTTGTAATGCTGCCAAGAAAACTCGGGAGTCCACAAAGTCACCAGGATTCCAGCTTGATTCAACATTGCTTTTTAAAATGGTTTTAAGACATCCATTCAATTTTGAGATAAATTTAAAATCTAACGAAACTCTACAATTATTACTTTCACCAGAAAACATATAATTTTAAGCAATATAAAACATTGCTTTGAAATTGCCTAGATTGGAAAAACATAACAGCCTTCAGTAAGTCAACAAAATCATTCACAGCTCCCTACACCAAAATATTCTCCCTTCATTCAGTCCTACATCTCCAGCTGTCTGATATTTCCATTTATGATTTACTAGACTGATTTACTGATGAGATCGTTATGTAAAATGGCATGCATATTAGCCTTTTCTCTGCAAACTTTTATGTCCCCCCCCACAAATCTATGCAGAACAGAATAGGAAAAGAAAGAGATTTCCCATTTTTATAATTTGGCAAAAATTATAGGGAAACCACAAATAGAATGGGCCTTCTGTAATGGAAAGATTTTTTGTGAATAGAAAATACCTACCCTGAAAAGGGTTGCTTAATGACTGCAGCAAGAACTGATATAGTAAACTGGTATAGTCATGTGATGTTTCACTTTATCACATTGTTTAGTGATGGACTGCCAGTCTCAATCAGTAGATGAAAAGTATTCACTTTATATTCAAGACTAAACATTTACCAACTTTCCTTTCATCAGTCTCTTTCTATATCTATTTACAAATTTACTATCCAACCTGTTGTGCAGGAAGAAAAAATTGCTTACCTGTAACTGTGTCTTCAAACAGTTATCAGTACATCCATATATGCACAGATCTCTTCAGAATTTTCTAGAATTTTATTATGCTTTCCTGGCTCCCAGACAGCGGTATTCCATGTGCAATCCCTGAATATTACTTTCAAAATAAGGAACAGTCACGCTGTACTAGCTCCCTGCACAAGGATCAAGAGTAGATTGTGTGAGTGCAAGAAACACCACTTGAAGAATTACAGTTCTTCAGGATCATGAGCACTGTATGTTTGGGTGTCTAGCAAACTGCATTCAGAAAAGTGGTAAGGCAGTCAAATCAATAATGTACAGGGCACTTCCTATCCAAACACACTATCTAAGTTCTCTTCTGATAATATTTAATAAATGATTGATGCTAACTAACAGCCATAGATAAGATAAGGGGTCCTTGAAAAGCTACAATAGATGTAACATCTATTGTAAAGTAGGCCCACAAAAGATTCTCTAGAGGAGATGCACTATTCATTATGAAGAAACAAGTTAGCTTTATTTAGGCCGACAGTAAAAAGTGAGAAGTTATGAAAAGTAAATGTTCTAGATGCACAAAATACCAGAATGCAATAAATACACAGAGCATGTAGGGAAGATTTAGAGCTGAGAATGAGGATGAGAGGGGAAAAAAGGAATAACCTTTTTTTGATTAAGATGGAAGTAGTAAATAATCTTAGGCAAAAAGACAATATTGGGTTATAATGTTACTTATTCTGTATGAAATATTAGAAATCCATTCATAAATTGGTTATTTTAAAGTACAGAAAGAATTGCTAACAAAAAAATAACCTCTAAGTTAATAAACAAAAGTCTATAGATGCCACTGACTCAAAAATATTGTTATTAATGCCGAGAAGACAACTGAAACACTTTAAGGCAAAAAAACTGGCTCCATAAACTATTTAGGAATTACTAAGAATATTCTACTATAATGCTGTAATTACATAAAAATAAACTATTAAACCAAATAAACTTCATGAAAATTTTGCATTTTGCTTTACAACATTTTCAAGGTGATAATCTTTGGCTGACCTCAGCACTTCTGAAATGTCATCTCTGAGTTGGCCAGAGGTCAAATTCAAGTTATCAGATGCGAAGATGAGAAGCCTGGATAGCATAGCTCTCTCTGCACTATTGTTAGTAAATTGACATGGAATGGCAGATGGTGGTAAACATTTTGAACAAGCTGCTGAAGTGGATGAAACAATAGCTGATGCAGCCTCCATGGAGTTATTAAAATGATGTCTGATTGATCTCATCAAATTTCAACAATAATTCTTGTGAGTAATGAAAATAGGTAAAGGCATGCAGTATCAGAGTCCAACCCTGATACAGAAAGGCACCCCCAAGAGTTGACTTAGGCTGTTTTGGAACAGACTTGGGAAAAGTATATAGTCTCTTCACAGCAAATAAATTGATTTCTGATTTCCACAAGATATAAAAAGTTGTGTTCCTACTAGAATATTAAATTCTACTCATTTATATTTTTGGAAGTGGGGTGAAAACAATTGACCAGCAGGCTATCATTCCTAGCAAGAAAAATATTGCTGTTCTATATATCAATGGATGATGTTCGTTTGTACCTGTATTTGCTGTCTAATGAGCTTAGCTAAGTTGCCCCGATTATAACTGGATTCATACAAAGTCTTTAAGGAGATTGTTAATACCTTCTATGATATTGACTGGCAAAGTTCTACGCATATTTGATCATTTGCAATACATAGCAATTGTCAACAGTGGAATAGTTTCCTATCCATCTATCCAGTTTCTTGCCTTCTTAGTGTGCAGAAGTATAGAAATTGATGCCCCAGGTTTGAAGCAGCCAAAACCTTGAGGTTGTTGGCCGGAGCCTTTCAGGTCATTGCCAAATTGCATGTTTTATGCCGGATAGCAAAATTATTAAGAAAATCCTATTATTTACATATAATTAATACAATTAAATTTACATGGAATGAAATCAAATGTATTATCGTTCTGATTCTACTTTTGTTTTGGTGAATGGCTTTGGCTCAAAAATGTTAGATTGCTCAGTTTTTTCATGCAATTGGCCTCTCTTGAACAAAAGGAAGGTTTAATAAGCACAGGTAACTTATCAGCTTCTGAAAAACAAAATAACTTTCTGAAATTACCTATGGAGATTCTCAATCATCCAGGTCATGGTTGTACCAAAGGTGCTTTTTCAAAAGATAACTATAGTCTTTTGGGGGGTTTTCCTTAAAAACATTTTGCTTCTCATCCAAGAAGCTTGTTCCTTCGACCTAGTTCTTCTTCAGTTAGAACTAAAGAAGCTTCTTGAATGAGAAGCTTCTTCAACTAGGACTGAAAAAGCTTCTTGGATAAGAAGCAAAATGTTTAAAATGTTTAAAATAAAATTTCCAAAATTAGTTCCCTTGCCCGTTGATTTTACATGGGTATTAGTCTATAATTCATCCCTACTGTTTTAAAGTGTTATCTTGGTTCCATTTAATACTGAAGTGGCTTTTGGGTAGAAAGCTTGCAATGTCACTAGACTGGTGAATCTTAAATAAAATGCAGTCCTTTAAACTTTCATAGGTCCTTCATCTACATTCATCAATTACATAGGTTTCTGAAAAGTACAGTTCCTTGCTTCTCAAAGTCAGATATGTTAGCAGTTAATATAGTCAACATAAAATTAAAACTATAGAAAGACCAGTAAAGCTAAAGCATATACCAAAGATCCATATCACACAAGGTATGATCTGTAGTTATTTCACAGCTTTTAAATTTTGCCATATGTATATTTATGAGTAAATGGACAGACAAGCATTCCTCATAAGAGATGCCTGAACAGATAAAAAAAAGAACTGCAGACACCTGTAATTCTTTTTTTAAATGACAGGTATAGTTAATATTCATTTGAAAGAGCTGTGTGATTCAAACTGTGATCACAGACACATGTGATCCAGTTCTATTTATCTCAATGGGATTTATCTCATGAGAAAGAACATTTATGATCACAGCCTAAGTCCCATTAGTATTAAGGCAGATAACATTATCAGCACACTACACCTGTTGTATACAGAAAGGAGAAGAGACCCTTTGGCTTAATTCAGTGACCCAAAAAATCCAGCTGCAATTCTGCTGAAATTGAATAGTTTCTTGCAATTTTATCCTTTAATTGAGAGGCAACCGTGTGGCAATATTCCAAAACCTTTGTTTAGGCTATTTATCTTCTACTACTATCGTGTCACAGTATTATCAGCCAAAAGAAACAAAATTATATTGGAAGTTAAAATGAAATCAGCTGATGAATGCTTTCTCTGCATTTCGGTCTCTCTAATCCTTTAGTCCTTCTCCCCCCACCTCAAAATATTTTTTTT
Organism: Vipera berus; assembly: GCF_964194415.1. Taxonomy (NCBI): domain Eukaryota; kingdom Metazoa; phylum Chordata; class Lepidosauria; order Squamata; family Viperidae; genus Vipera; species Vipera berus. The sequence continues at coordinate 170,261,037 of NC_138204.1, forward strand.
GCTAGTAGCCAACAAACTGTGCAATGATCAAGTCAGCACTATAAACAAACCCAGCATCATGATACACCTGAATATATGGATAAAACTGCATGAGTCAAACTGTGCTATATCACTGTACAGATCTCTAAAATGTCACTCATCACATTATAATGCTGATTCAACCAGTTCATTTGTGCAAGATCTTGTGGCACCCTAAGTCTACAAACAAGATATATTCCTGCTGAACTGATCAGGCGCTTGCAGACACAGACCAGCTGCTCCGTTCCCACTGCCATACCCAGTAGTGTCAGGAAGTGATATGAAAGGTATTCACTTTCTGCTTCCATTCTCCATTTCATTCCTCCCCACCATCCTCTGGCAGGGATCTGCACATATGATTTCCATGATTCACTGATCTGCTCCTACTGATGGAAGCTTTTAGAGAATAGAAAAAAGATGTCTCTAAACCTATTAGAAGAGGGCACACAGAACAGGGAGTGCAAAAAATGACCAAGAATTAAGCTGGTAATGCTTCTAGCCTGACTTCCAAGTTGTACAGAATAAAGCAGCTACACTAGCATTTGAATTTCCCATTATTCCCTGTTACCCTACCAGATGTCATTGTATTATTGAGGACACTGACAAATAGGTATCTTCATAAATAGTCCCATAATTTTTGTTTTTAACTTTGTTATCTATAGATGAGTGTTCTTTGCCATTAGGATTATTAGAAGATAAAATAATTATTATCCTCTTCATGCAGAAACTCAGGTTTCTGGTTGTACTTACAAAGAGGGTCAAATTTTTTTATAGAGGTTCTTTTGATCACCATGGAAAACATACTAATGTGTATGTCAGACAGGCCAGCACAAGTCACTAAGTCCATCTAACAAAAGACTAAATTAATTCAACTTTCCAACAAATTTAAGAACAAAACAGAAAAAAAAATCTGGATATGGACAGTTTGATTAAAATTAAACACAGTATAAATAAATATATATCCTAAGTATAATTCATCAAAGCAAATTGAAGGTGAAGACTATCATGAAATCTATAATATGGACTTTACTCTTGATTTTCCCTAACTGTTCTAAGACAAAGGAAAGTTTCCCATAAAGCAACTCATTTCTGTAGTGGTTAGCAACTTTTAAACAGTGATTAGAAATTAAATTGAGAACTTAGTAGTGTAAAAGAACCTGTATGAACATTCTTCAGATAATTCCTATATTCCTTATAAAGTAGCAGTGAAGATTTAAATTGTCTCTGACTGAGCTCTCAAGCAAGACTGTCTGCCATTAAAGGACTGGACTTTAAAAGGACCATTGCAGTGCTGTTGTCCAGTTCTTTTGCTTCTTCAGAGATGTGGATTGGGAGTTTAGTTAGTTTATAGTTTATTAAATTTTTATACCGCCCTTCTCCCGAAGGACTCAGGGCGGTGAACAGGGCATATAATAAAAATACAGAAATACAAAAGTTAAGAGAAAATTAAATTATTGCCCAAATAAAACAGTAAAAATATACAAATATTAAAACCCTAAGTTAACTCCCCATCAGGCCAGGCCAGCTTGTTCAAATAAATGGGTCTTTAGGCCGCGCCGGAAGGAGCGGAGATCCGGTGCCATCCGGAGCTCAACCGGCAGTTGATTCCACAAAGCCGGGGCGCCCACAGAGAAGGCCCTCCCCCTGGGGGCCACCAGCCGGCATTCCCTGACCGGAGGCACCCTGAGGAGGCCCTCTCTGTGGGAACGCACAGGGCGGAGGGGAGTCGACGCCGGCAGCAGGTGGTCCCCAAGGTATTCCGGACCCATGCCATGTAAGGACTTAAAAACCATCACCAAGACCTTGAACCTCACCCGGAAGACAACTGGTAGCCAATGCAGCTCGCGGAGCAAAGGTGTAACATGGGAGTACCGGGAAACTCCCAAGACAACTCTCGCGGCCGCATTCTGTACCAGTTGGAGCCTCCGAGTGGTCTTCAAGGGAAGCCCCGTGTAGAGAGCATTGCAATAGTCAAGACGAGAGGTCACGAGCACATGAGTGACCGCACACAGGGCATCCCGGTCCAGATAGGGCCGCAACTGATGCACCAGGCGAACCTGAGCGAAAGCCCCCCTAGTCACGGCTACTATGTGGTCTTCTAAGGTAAGCCATGAATCTAGGAGGACTCCCAAGTTGCGAGCCCTATCCACGGGGGGTAAAAACTCACCCCCCACAGAAAGCGATGGAACATTTTGAATGTCCCGGGATGCCGGAATGTACAGCCACTCAGTCTTGTCAGGGTTGAGTTGAAGTCTGTTCCTCCCCATCCAGACCCGAACCGCCTCCAGGCAACGGGACATCATAGCGAGGGCATCACTGGGGTGGTTTGGGGTCGAAATGTGATCCTGGTCTCTGTCTCAAAGGACAAAAGAGTCACTTTTTCCATCAAGAAGGAAGAAGCTGGGACAATCAGCCCAGTTTTCATTTTCCTTCAGGGAGAAGTTCTTCCTTGCTGGAAAAGGCCAAGATAATTCCCCATCTCATTTTTGATGGAGCTGTGTCTGTTCAGCAATGAACACTCAGGAATTCTCTGCAGGCAGTGATAGTTATTTCTAACTAGCAGCTAGTCAGAAATTTAGAGCTCTGCTTTTAGTACTACATTTGGATGCACTAAAGGGATATATAAAGCATTTCTAAAGATGCATTGATACTATCTCCAATCAACTATTGACCCTGAACAAACAGTGTTTCAGTTCTAAGCAGAAGGCACTCGGGATAGTCACTCAAGTTCTCAAGGAAGAGATGGGCCAATTTAATCCCTTATCTCTGTTGTAAAATGTTATATGTAATCCATATTGTATTTATATATTATATATATTTATGCACATGTGTTGATTTTGGAACCAACAGTTACCTTGTCATTTCTGTTCAAAGTGTACCCACGTCTCATAATCAAGGACTTACTGAAGTGATGGGGAAATATTAAGTCTGACATAAGATACACCTGGGCAACGGCAACCTGCTAATTACAAAAATACTGCTGTTGTGTTATTCTTGACATTCTGAAAAACTGAATTGGTGAGACAAGGTAAATTATTATTACTACTTCCACAGATATTTCATATATTCAGTGACATGCTAAACATGCTCTCCCATTTGTACTCTTTGCAACAAGCATATGACAGGATGAGACCTACCAGAAATAGTTACACAGGGATCAGTTCAAAGTATTTGACTGCTGTAGTGTAGCAAATTATGATAAAGTTCAGGAGGTTGTTTTAAATTACACCACAGAACATCCTTCAGTTTTCATTGTTTATCCAACAGTTCCCCTAAATCAGGGATCCCCAACCCATGGGTCATGGCCCACTACTGGGCCTTGAGCCTTTTGGAACCAGTCCATGGAAGTGGTGGGTGAGTAACCAAGTGCACGGGCATCCCTACTTGCATGAGCAGTGAATAAGCATGTGCTGCACATTCCATTTGCACGAGTAGCATGCATGTGTGCCTGCCACTTGTGCAAATGGAGCTAGGTGCATGCGCACAACTATCCCCTTCCCCCCTCCGTCCATCTGGAAAGCTGAAAAGGTTGGGGAACTCTGCCCTAAATAATCCGTTTTTTGCCTGAGATTTTGATTTCAATATTTGCAATCTGAAGAACTCTTTAAAATAAAGCTGCAGTTCTGAAATTACAGCTATCTGGTTTCAATGGACTGACAGCTAATGAATAAATTCTAATTTTAGTATTTAATCATTAACAGTTGCAAACATATTAATAATATTTTATACAAGACCTGGAAGAGGTCAGAAGGACTCTACAGAAACTATGCAAAGATGGTTTCAACAATATGCACACATATGTGTTTTAATCCCAGAAAATAAAGAAAACATTAAGAAGAAATTCATATTGGATCAGTTTTAACTCAAAGGGTAAAAAAGTAAAAAGGAAGGGAAAAAACAATGATGCTTGAAAGTCAGCTCATTGAGGTAGTCTAGCCCAGAAAACTGACTCCACAAGTTTGACTGAAATGATACTTTATTGAAAGAGGTTATAGAAACAGAATCTTGGTAGAGTCTCTGGTTCTATAACAGAAGAGCTGTTTAAATCAGTTTTATTTATCTTATAGTGATACAGTTTGAGAAAAGGCACGTATAAAATGGCTTCATGTTTTTGTAGTGTCTCGTCATATGTATTGTTTTAGAGGGATACCAATATTAGTTGAAGAACATAAACCAAAACAGCTTCAAATAAGATGCTTCTGTCCTTAGATTATAAATAGCAGCATCTTACAAAAAAAGCTCCTTGGTATTCTGATGACAAGCCACTTGAGCTACATATTTGTGGTCTATAATGCCACAAAACTCTCTATGGAATTATATATAGAATAAATGAGAGGCTATAATATATATCATAAGTACCTAATATAGCTTTATAAATTATAGGCTTTTACAGCCTTGCATTTTGCAGTGTAATGTAAAAAGAAATGTCTCACAAAGTCATGTGCAGGCACAGACAGCAATGATACAATATTCTGATACAAGACAGCATCAGTGTTAAGCTCTAAAATCTCTTATTGTAACAAAATAAAACACACAAATAAAAAGGCATACATAGTTTTTCTAGAAGAAAAATGCTATACCCCGTAAAGAGAGGCTGAACACATCAGACAACAACTACCAACCCAAGCTGTTGTTGTTAGTTGCGAAGTCGTGTCCGACCCATCGCGACCCTATGGACAATGTTCCTCCAGGCCTTCCTGTCCTCTACCATCTTCTGGAGTCCAGTTAAGCTCACGCCTACTGCTTCAATGACTCCATCCAGCCACCTCATTCTCTGTCGTCCCCCTCTTCTCTTGCCCTCAATCTTTCCCAGCATTAGGCTCTTCTCCAGTGAGTCCTTCCTTCTCATTAGGTGGCCAAAGTATTTGAGTTTTAGCTTCAGGATCTGGCCTTCTAAAGAGCAGTCAGGGTTGATCTCCTCTAGGACTGACCGGTTTGATCGCCTTGCAGTCCAAGGAACTCGCAGGAGTCTTCTCCAGCACCATAGTTCAAAGGCTTCAATTCTTTGGCGCTCAGCCTCTCTTATGGTCCAGCTTTCACTGCCATACATTGCAACTGGGAAGACCATAGCCTTGACTATACGCACTTTTGTTGACAGGGTGATGTCTCTGCTTTTTAGTGTGCTGTCTAGATTTGCCATGGCTTTCCTCCCAAGGAGCAAGCGTCTTTTAATTTCTTGGCTACAGTCCCCATCTGCAGTGATCTTGGAGCCCAGGAAAATAAAATCTGTCACTACCTCCATTTCTTCCCCATCTATTTGCCAGGAATTGAGAGGGCCAGATGCCATGATCTTGGTTTTCTTAATGTTTAGTTTCAACCCAAGTTTTGCACTCTCCTTCTTCACTCACAACAAGAGGCTCTTTAGTTCCTCTTCACTTTCTGCCATTAGAGTGGTATCATCTGCATATCTTAGGTTGTTGATGTTTCTTCCGGCAATCTTAATTCCAACTTTTGATTCATCTAGCCCTGCCTTTCTCATGATGTGCTCTGCATATGTTACTGCCACGACAAGGCAGTAATCCAGGAAGGGGACCAACCCAAGCTACTAATATTCAAAAACATCAGACAACAGCCTTCAGACTATATCAGAAATACTTTGCATTTGGAGATAGTGCAACATTTTGCTCAGAGTTGCCTCACTGGAAATTCCAAAGAAGAATCTATATTAAAGGCACAGAGAAAAGGGTGCCACATATTGTTCAGGTTCGCTCACAATTGGTTGACAGCCTTGTTACAAGTCCTTTAGAGGTGCCAAGGGGTCAGTCAGGATTTATTATCTGGTTGAGTTTTATCCTGTTAGGCCTGATGAAGTGAACAGCATCCTCATGAATGTGACCTCAGCCACTTGCTTATTAAATACATATCTTTCCTGGTTAATGAAGGCTCTTCAGAAATATATTGGTGGTGATAAACACTTCTGCCTCTTAAGAAGGCACTAATTTGCCAAAACACAATCACATGACCATGGAGGAGGGCTGGCCATTGGAACTTCAAATTCAGGTCAAAAGTAGTTCTGGGGAGGTTTGTCGTAATTTTGAACAGTCGCTAAGCAACCAGTTGTTAAGTCTAGGACTATCTATACCATGCTACATATGATATATGGTATATACATTTGCCTGCCTGCCTGCCTGCCTATCTGTCTATCAATCTATCTATCTTCCTCAAGTATAATCATTAGTTCAGTCACTTTTCAAAGTTACGATTGTATTGAATGAAAGGACTTATAACCATGCCTGGAGTTACAATTTTTTCACTGACCCCGTCACGTGATCAAAATTTGGGCACTTAGTAACTCACCTGCACTTAAGACTGTAGAGGGGTAGTCAACTCCTCCCACCCACCTATCTATGCTCTTTTGGACCCCTGATTTCCTGCATTCCATCACCCCAGATGACTTTCACTGTCTTCTTGCTCCCACTGTTGAGAAGGTGTGCCTATCCTGCCTTTTTGTACTATGTGCTGGGCCAGGCTTCCTGGTGCACTGTGTATCTGGAACCACTGATAGTTTGATCTTGCTTTTGCTTCTTATGGCATCCTTGGCTGGGCTTCCCACACAATGCAAGAAGTAGAAGCAAGAAGCAAGCAAGATATGCTTTTTGGCATCACAGCTCTAGGGCTGTTTATGCTTTTTTTTTTGCCACAACCAAAGCTCAGCTCAGTCCTGAGAGTATAGGGATACAAAGTTTTCTCAGGGTGTGGCAAGCAGTTCCTCAGCTGCATGATTCTGGAGCTGTTTTCATCCTGTAAAGCAGAGTGCAGAGTGACTAAAGGGCAGAGATGGGAGGAGGAGATAAGTGGGTTGGAAGAGTAATAACTTACCTTTCTGAGCTTAGGACTGAAAGGTACCAAGCCCAGATTGGCTTGGATTAGAATGGCTACTTGTTTAGCTCTCGGTTAACAACAGCAACTGGAACTGCCAGGATCATGGTTGCTACGTGATGTGATCTCACTTTATGACTGCATTGCTTAGTGATAGAAGTTCCAGTCCCAATCATGGTCAAAAGTTGAGGATTTCCAGTATTACCATTCTGGACAATACTGATCATGAATGAGCCCTCACAAGGCACCAGAACTTTCCAATAACCATCCAATAATCTGCCTCTCCACAACATGGAAAGTCCTATTAGGCACCATAGCTGCCAAGCTACAAGACCATACAGGACAGTACATCGGCACAGATTAAAAGAGCATTGGGAACAACACCAGAGGCTCAGACACCAAGCAGTGCGCCAAGATTCAAGGTCTAGATAGACTAATCTGAACACATCCACAAACATGAATCTATGAATACTCGGCACAATACAAATCAACAGGATACTAATGTTCTGTACCAGCCTGCTACCGGCCCTGCAGAAAAGGCAGGGACAACCCCTTTTACAAGAAGGCAAGAGGCTGGAACTAAGCCTGCCAAATTTATGGACACAAAAGCAAACAGAACAAGACACGAACCATGAAACAGGAGCTATTCAAGCAGTTGCCTTCAGCAAACCAGCCCTCCCACGCATTCCCCTTTTATACAGTTCAGGGCGTGGCTTCTCTCTGCCTCCTTCCGAGGTGCCCCATTGCCTTCCTCTGTTTACTCCTGATTGACTGCCTCCTGCCTCGGGCGTCCTTGAACAGGGCCAGCTGTGGGTCATCTTCATCCACGCTGTCAGGCTCACACAGCTGGGTCTGCGGCGTGACCAGGTGGGAGGGGCCTGGCTGAGGGCTCTCATCAGCAAGCTCTCCAACTCCCTCATCAACCTCTCCAACACCCCCCTCCTCCTCCTCCTCTGAATCGTCCGACCCAACTGCCGAACCCACAGGCTGACCCTGAATCACAACAACTAAGGACTTTTCTCAAGAAGATGACACAGGAAATCAAATCAAAACACCTCACACAAGTGGCCATCAAGTGTGGTGAATACCAAGGTGATATCCTCTGCTGTTCTCTTAGGCTTGTATCTCTCAGATAATCAGAGGGACACTTGCCATCAGCCACCTTCTCTACAGGTTTGACATCAAACTATATGCTAAGAATGAACGAAACATTGACTTGGTGATCCACCTGACTTGGATCTAGAATGAGGACATGGAATGTTATTTAGACTGGAGGAGTGTGGCCAGATGATAGTAAAGAGAGGGAAGATAGTTAAGATTGATGGGGTGGAACTACCAAGAGGCCACATAGTAGACATATAGACCAGCTATAAGTACAGCTTACTTTATAAGGAAGGCAGCAACATTCAAGTACCACCAAAGGATAAAACAGGTCCTGAACACCCAGCTCAATGGGAAGAATAAGATCCATGCCGTCCACACATATACCCAGCTGGCCATCAGATTCCCTGCTGATATAGTGAGCTGGCCAAAGAAGGATCTGGAAGCTGTTGGTGTGAGGACCTGGAAGCTTTTCACAATGTACAGAGGTTTCCAACCCAAGTCCAATACTCAGAGATTGTATGTCTGCCAGAAAGAGGGAAAGCAATTGAGTGTTAAACCCACTGTCCTGGACGAAACCCAGAGTATCCAGGAATACTAACATGGCATTCAAAGATGAACTGCTGATAGAATGCCTGAGGCAGCAGCAGTCATGGAAGGAAGATCAAGAAGTGCTGTGGCAAGACAAGACCCTGCATGAGATGTATGATAGATGTACTGTATAGCTGTCATTGGAAAATCCTACCAGTGGATGGAAAGATTGGACCAAAAGACAGCACTTGAAGCACAGATCATAGCAGCAACATAGAAGCAGGGGCTATTGCACTAAAGAGGACCTCAGGTGCAGACTGTACAGGGAATTTTAAGAAACATAAGGGCATGCGATAAGATGCAGGCAGAAACAGTATTCCTGAACTGCACAACCAAGTGGATGGCCTTCTTTACAGGAACATCTCCATAGCATATAGGCCAGACCCTCCCAGATGGGAGATTCCACAGAAGGTCATGGAGAATAAGAAAGCTAATATCTTCTCTATCCTCTAAATATTCTTATATCCAAGGTTTTTTTTCATTGAGATATCCCTGTGTGCTGTACAGTATCTAAGTATACACACAGAGAAAATAGATTAATTTTATGCCCATGGGAGGGATTACAGTTTAATATTAGAGATTCTACTTTGCTTTAGGATGGTCCCCAAATCCAGAAGGCGCCAGTCTCAATGTGGAACATTTTCCAGAAAAAATCAGAAGCACTGTAGAACCAGGACATAAGTTTGTTTTTTTATCCTAGGATGGTATTGCCAGTCACTTTAATAAGCCTGCTATATTCCTCTGTTTTTCTGCTCATCAACCAATTAACTAATTGAAGGATGCAAGAATGAGTACACCAAAATCAGTGCAAACCCTTGTAACATTTGATGCTGAATCATTTGGCTTTCTCAGATAATTTGCAGCCAATATGAAATAATTTCAGTCAATACTTAAGTAAGAATCTAGAAATAAGTTTATCGAGCAGATGGTTAAGATAGAGCATGCTTAATGATAAGATTAAAAGAGGCCTTAATTGTAAGAGCAAAATAAGGAAGACACTCTGATGAGAAGCTTTTAATTTTGCTAGGACCCGAACAGCTGGACAAAACTGCTCATGTTTTATTTTCAGGAAGTAAATTCCTTCAGATCCAATACAACAAATATGGCACTCCTTATCCTTTGGGACTGATGTGGCATCTTGTTCAGCCTCAGATACTTAAACTGACTTTCTCTTCTGGCTTTCTGTTTCTTTTCACATCCAAAATAAACATCTTGTTTTCACTTTTAAGCCTCCCCATAGGTTTTACGTTCCTGATTTTCACTATCTCTTGAGATCTGTGGCTGGGATCTTTGCTGCCCCAATTCAGTTAAGTTATCAAAATATCACCTGCATTTTCCTTCCTCATTATGTATGTTGCAGACATTCTCCCACTTCAGTTTATTCCATTATAGTTTTCACAACAATTGTAGATAGATATTCTACAGACTAAATTGTAATTTTAGATCCAGCTTTTTGCACAACTCAGATGATACCATGAGAAATCTTATTTTTCTGATTATTCCAACTATTCTGATCAAAAGTTATTTTAGCAAAGATGAACATTTGTACCAAGTGACAAAGTATCAAAGCATTTTAACAACACATTATAGCTGAATGTACATAGATTCACAAGGAGAATTTTGGTCGTGATAGAACAGATCTTCCTGAATTAATATCATGAAATTCACAGATCATATCATTCCATCTATGTTTTCAACTGCCAAATTCTCTTACTCAAAATGACTGAATGGTAAAACAACAAGCAAATGGCATGATGACAAAAAGAATAACGGAATATGTATCAACCCATATTATTTTTTTATCACTGATATAAATTATCCAAAGCAGAAAATACCCTTTTCTCTTCCCTGTCTTATTGGCTATTTTTTCTATTCCAGTACAGAAGCCAGGAAATCTAGGCTCCCTGCCAACCCCTTTAGTATATAAGTGATCATGTGTAATTCTGAATACCTGTGAAATGTTGGTGCAAAGAGCCACACCATATCCAAAAACGTCTTGGGGCTTCTCTGCACTGGCTTTAAATAAAACAGAGAGCTTTCCTGACTTATTTAGTCTTGCCTATTCTGTCACATCTGTCTTTTTTTCAGCTTCAAAAAAGGTAGCATACCAGAAAATTACCCCGACGTATACTACATGGACTTCTACAATCATTTAGCCAGGACAGATGGTTGATCATGTCATATGCACCAACAAACCAACAGACTTTAATCATAGAAGAAGTTAACAAGGTGTATTGTTAGACTTATTTTAGGGGGCTCTACTTCCTAAGAATTGATGCCATAATAACACATTAGCTTGTATTAACCACACAGCGTTGCTCCTTAGTAAGTAAACTAAACCCAAGAAGAAAACCAAAGAACAGCTTCAATTCACCACAATGTTCTGTTTAGAAATCAGTCAGAAATAGGAAGATGGAGGAGTCAATCCAACCTGCAACAGTAATATGGGGTTCAGTATACCTCCATGCTGTGGTCCACTGAATAGATTGCCTGTTGACTGTAGTACCTCCTTTTCCACTCTTTAAATTACTAAGCTAAAACTGTTGTCTGGAGAGCGGGAGAGTTCTCTGTATGAGGCCACACCTATAGTAGAAGCCAATCCTTCTCTTCTCGTCTTCCCCTCCCCATCTCAATTCATGAGCAGCCAACAGCTGGAACTGTTTTGTGGGAGGCGGCAGAGTTCTGTGAGAATGTTCTCCTTGTCTTTGTCTGTAAAGCTGAAAGATGCTGGGCTTGAAGGTACTCCTCCGTCCCCAGAGAACTGGGGCTCAACATGACCCTAGGCCTTGAGTTTTCTCCCGGTAGGGTCAGGTGACACACTATCAAAAGGCAGTCAAAGAAAGAGCTTAAAAAGCATTTCCTTCCTTTGGCGGGGAGAAGCTGTGCATGTACAATAAAGAGCAGACAGATTTCACATTTTCCTACTATTCAAGAAGCCAGAATAAAAACACAGGCATTAAAAACTTGCTATTGAAGATGTTATACTACCTTTAAATGCCCGTTTGC